>NC_089783.1:40819124-40824124 GCF_040412425.1 Macrobrachium rosenbergii | reverse complement strand
AGCTACTGGTGACTCCCATAAAATTACTGAGGAAAAGGTGAACAGCACCTGTAAAAACGAAAATTTAATTTGTTTTGTCTGTGTTCCTAAGTCTGTCACGGGGTAGGGGTGTGATTTTGAGTTATAAACCTTCCCGGGGGGACATAGGGGCCGCGTGCAAAATTTTTTCTGGGTCTGTCAAGCGGTTCGGATTTCTATAGCATCCAAACAAACATACAAACATTACTATATTTATTATATATATATATATATATATGTGTGTGTGTGTGTGTGTGTGTGTGTGTGTGTGTGTATGTGTGTGTATCTATGTGTCAGAGTTTGAGTGTATAACATATAATATATTCCCACCTGGAACACTAAGTTACCACTGCAGTCACAGTTAATCTTACGAGCATCAGCATATACAGTACTTCCAGGTGAACTGTTCCGTGGTTCTGGTCTAGGCAACGGAGCATCTGTACATAGAATAGACAGATCCCCTTGAATCATTATGATACAAAATCAGAAGGAAATGAGAGATATTCTCATTCGTTGAGCTTAAGAGAGGATATAATTTATGCGTTCATTAATGAGGCTTTGAAAGTTTCGCCATTAACATAATTAGATTCCTTTGGAACTCCATACAACAAACGTGTATGGGAATTTAATTGTAAAAGTCTACCAAGTAGTTATTTATGCAAGCTACAGGGTACGCAGGGATATAATCGTCTTCATTATATATGTTAACAATATTCGAGTTGAGTTAGATAAGAGAGAGGTAAAAATTCACAGCTTGGACGTGTTTCTTGAAAGGGAACCACACAGGCCTGTAAGATTAGCATTACTAACATTCTTATAAACTAAGAGATCGTCACAGCACTGGTGATCGATGTCACCTTTATACTCTGACAAATGTGAAAGAATGAGCATAATTTTTATTAATCGTTGCCTTGTTTTTGTGGTGTTATGTGAGAAAGATATCTCAATGTTAGCGTTTTAGAATACAAATTTCTCGTGATATGGCCTTGTGTAATAATAGGTCATATCAGTCATTCGTACTTATCTGCTAAAACCAGTTTTGTTATCATCTGGCCAGGATAGCAGAGTCAGAATTAAGAACAAGGTCGTCAGAGGAAACCAAAGGATGACACCTAAATATGTAATTATGGAATGGTGTACCTTTTAAATACGGCATTGTTTTAGTTGTTAATGATTACAAAGGGATTCCGACATTTATAAGCAAATATGGACGTCGATAAGAACAACGGTAAGAAAGAGATATGGAAAATCGAATTATTATTCACTCTTTAAAACAAATAGTATTCATGCGATTTAGACAGGCAGCCTTGCCTAGATATAGACACTAATGACAAACGTTGACTTTATGGATTTGATTCGTTGACTTGTGGTTTGCCAGGGTGATCGAATCCCCAAAGTGGGTTGCCTTCATCAAAGGTATTTATAGCAATGCAAAGAGAGTCTGGATTGTGCGAACCTACAGAAAGGAGACATAATAAAATCCGAAAGTGAATAACATTAGAATTAATTATCTTCATCATCGCTGCCTCGGAAACCATGTAACGCAGAGGTCCCCTGACAAAACGCAACACTTAGCTCTTTCCAGCAGAGCTCTGTCTTCCCCAATACTCCACTCATCTTCAGTTCCCCAACCCCTCCTCAGCTCTTTCCAGCAGTGCTTTGTCTTCTGCAATACCCCACTCATCTTCACTTCCCCCACCCCTTCTCAGCTCTTTCCAGCAGTGCTTTGTCTTCTGCAATACCCCACTCATCTTCAGTTCCCCCGCCCCTTCTCAGCTCTTTCCAGCAGTGCTTTGTCTTCTGCAATGCTCCACTCATCTTCAGTGGCCCAAGGCCCTTCTCATAATTCTTTTCGAAGAAAGTTTAGGCCTCCCAACTCTTCTGGTTCCCACGTGAACCTAGCTTTAAATTATCACTTACTATTTTCCAAAGGGTTGTGAGAAGGACTTGATTGTCCAAACCATCTCCATCTCCATCTCCCTTTCATCATTATCTCATCTATACACGGAATTTCCGCAATTTTCCTTATATTATATCAATGATTTCTAAAAATGTCATACCATATGATCCCTAATATTCTTTTTAGAGCTATATTTTCAAGTCGATAATTCCTTGTGGATATAGTTTCATTATCATATCATGATTCACGCCCCTAGAACAACACAGGCCGTACTAGACATATGTATAATCATGCGTTTGTATGCAATTACAGTCTGTTTGACTTCCTGATCTTAATCAGCCTGCCCACTGTTTGATTTATCTTTATTGGCCATTTACTGTATTTCAGTTCATGGGAAACTATCCTGGATATTGCTCCCGTTCGTTAATGTCTGAATGATTTTAAAGATTCAGACTTACATATCAGTACATTAATTTAGATTCCGATATAAGAGACAGTTATTTCACTAAATTACAGACTTCAGAAATATACATAAAAGTCTATATTACTTTTAATCAGCATCAACTAATTCATTTCTGTCTTCCTTGCGCTTGCTGTTATCTACTCACTTATTGCATGTGATTAACCGTTGTGATTTCATAGCAAATACCCTAAACAATCGTCTGTATAAATTTGCTTAAAACGAAGGAATTGACATTACGATTCTCATTCCATAACCTCTATTTTGTGTAATTATTTTATTTGTTTCTGGGGATCCTACACATCGTTTATGTATCAAGGATATTGTGGTTCTACTTCAACGCTGTATTTCATAGAAATAACGTGATTACGATTCAAAAATGCAATTTCAATTGGTATCTACAAATAAAGCGACCATGATAATTACCCCAAATTTTATGAGTAATTTGGACGGAGAACAGATATGAAATCTGATTATCATCTAATTATCTAATCATTCGAAAAATAGTCAAATTCAAGGGTGAATCAAATAAGAATTTTTTTAACTGTTAAATTAGATCATCTTTTCCGTTACAAATATTTTATTTTGGCAGAAATCGCACATGTGAGAACAAATTAATCAGTAGACATAAAATTATATGTGCGAGATATTTTGAAAACGCTTTCAGTTTTCAGTCCTTGCAATTCCCTTCCCCTGAGCCGGAATGCAATTCCCGTTGGCTGTGCACATGAACGTAAATCTAAAGGGCATATTACAATTTCTAATTTTTTTCGGTGATTATTAACATTATATTATGTAGCTGATTGTGTATATTTTTTTATCATATTTGGTATTGTAGTATTTCACCCGTTTGTTTTATCCGTTGAATACAAGTGCTGTTTGTTCTACGGTCTTTCTATTGAAACATTTGTTTATGTAAACAAAGTTTGCATGACGGGAAATCAAGGGTCTCTGTTTTTCTTCGGGTTTCTACGCCCTACGGACAGTATCCTGTGCTGAGTGTCTCAGTGAATTTAATAGTTATCCAAAAGTACCCCAGCTGACATGTACTATTTGTTATAATAATAATACCATCTTTATCTACCATTGCCCGAGTGTTTTTGATGACCTGCCTTAAGGACATATATAGCTAAATAATATATATATATATATATTGTTTATATATATATAGGTTTATATATATATATGATAGTTGAAATATATAGTGTTGTTATATACCTCCTAGTTCTTTCTCTTATTCTACTGGATATGATATATAGGAGAATTTTTAGGTTTTGTTTCAAGTGAGTTTTTCCTGTCCCTAGATCAGTTTTTGGGGACGTTCCTTTGTAATGTTTAAGTTTACTTATTGTTAATATATTGTTAAGGTTTTGTTCATGAAGTGTCGCTTCTTGCTTGAGATCTGTGTTATTTTTTTTGTCCGGAATCTTTGTCTATCTGATTCTGAGAAGTGAAATGCATAATATAAATGAAGATTTGCTGTGGCTCTTCATTAATAAAGGAGTTCATAACAATATATATATATATATATATATATATATATATGAAATTTTATATATGATTTATATACAATCATGAAGCTACGAATGTCGTTTATTATCCAATATTTATTTCATGGATATATATATATATATATATATATATATATATATACATACATATATATAAGCAACTTCCGTAGTTTTCCTTACGTTGTCAATTGTAACTTTCCTGCCATCTAACGCTTACTGTTCTTCTGACAATATTATTCCCATATCGACTGAATCTTTTAAATGTAGTTTTACCCTGTACCAAGATAGGAAACCGTATTTATTATTATTATTATTATTATTATTATTATTATTATTATTATTATTATTATTATTATTATTATATAGTAGATGAACCCTATTGGAAGAAGCCCACAGGGCCACTGATTTGAAATTCAAGCTTCCAAAGGATATGTTGTTCATTTGAAAGAAGCTACGAAAGCTAATGGGAAATTGGAAAAGATGAGGTAACGTATTAAAAAAGAAAAAAGTAAATTAACAAATTAATAAATAAATATATAAAAAGGTGACTAACATATTAAAATACAAGGAGAATTGTATTAGGTATAACAATTCATACTAGACTAATATATAAACCATTAGCTTTGGGTGAGTGCCCGTCCTGTCCCAGGTTCGAATCCTTTCAAGTTGATGGAAAGTTTCTTCAGAGCTATTGAAGTTTCTATTTTTCTTAGAGGTTTCTAGTTTATATTACAGAATGTTTATTCTTTAATCAATTCAGGAATGTGTTATATTAAAATGAATGGTCTTAGAGAAAAATGTTGAAGTATCGACCTGTTATCCAGATTAGCCTGTTAGTCATCCTACGCGTGCAAAAGTTAGGGAGAAATCTCATAATCTCATTAATTATCTTTGTCAATCACTCTTGGAAATTCCCTTGGTCAATTCACAAGAGGATTAACATCGTGCAGTTAACAAACAATTACACTTTAGCAAGTTTCATTTTTCAAAACCAATGTAATGACACCAACTATTATAATCAGTATTAGCGGATTTACTTAGGTAAATATTAGTTGATTTTTAAGATTATTATCCCTAATCTCCCACGAGAACTTTTAAATATTAAACTGAG
>NC_089783.1:40809124-40814124 GCF_040412425.1 Macrobrachium rosenbergii | reverse complement strand
CCAGTCAGGTTTCAGTCTCGGGTCCTACTCAATTCAGTATCTGTAAACACCTCGTTTAAGAGAGACAGTTGTTGTAATACAAGACCCCTGATCCTCTCTCTCTCTCTCTCTCTCTCTCTCTCTCTCATCCCGTTCCATTCCAATTTCATCATCTGACAACTCGTATCTCTAACTGGTTTTGTAATACCTTTCTCATGACTTCGTACTGAATGACATTTCCTGCGACACAAATGGTATAGGTGTTTGCAATATCTGTTAACAGCCTATCGTTGTTTATCATCCTGGTAAACTTGATAAGCTCCAGAATAATATTGTATTTATTCTCTACCCTTCGATATGCTTGCCCCGTTCCCTGACAACTTTTTTCTCTTCTGACTAGCAATCTTTTACTTTTGAAACATCCTTTATGTTCTTATGAACGCATTCTCTCTCTCTCTCTCTCTCTCTCTCTCTCTCTCTCTCTCTCTCGTGTTATTGGCGGTATCATGGTAATTTTATATGTTCAGTGTCATATTCCAACTCAGTGCATGACTTTTACTTCATATTTCTAAACTCTCTCTCTCTCTCTCTCTCTCTCTCTCTCTCTCTCTCTCTCTCTCTCTCTCTCTCTCTCTCTCTCTCTCGACTGGCGAGACCATGGCAATTTTAAATGTTCAAAGCCTTATACCAGTTCAGTGCATGTCTTTTTCTTCATATTACTAAGCTCTCTCTCTCTCTCTCTCTCTCTCTCTCTCTCTCTCTCTCTCTAACGAAAATAAAAAAAAAATCCTTCTCATTTCCCTCTAACCTGCATAAGAAAACGTTCCTCCCCCCCTCACCCGCCCAAATGACGTCTCATAAGGCGCGGGAGAGGCCCTCCTGAAATTTCGAGGAAGTTCCCTGTTATAGGACGCTCGGTCTTAAGCTTCCACCTAAAACGCTTCATTATGAATCTGTTTCTCCTTTGAGGGTCCTCGTTTAGGCCGACAGGGCTTAGTGACCTCTTGCGGTCTCTTATTAAGCTTTCTCGGACGAGTAAAGGAACGGAAGATTCTACTTTGGCTTCTTGGAAGTCTCGTTGTCAAAGCCTTATTGCTCAATTAAGGAAGGGGTAGTTTTTATAGGGTATTTGCGCTCTATAAATGTTTCATATGCTTGGCGTTAAGTTTACTGAGTGTGTCTCTGGCGAAATGTATTAATTGTAATATTCTAATACAAATCTCTTTAGCTTTTAACCTGTATGAAAAGGGAGTGGCTTCAGGAAAAAAGAATACAACATACTGAATAGGGGATGAAATCATGTGCAGAAAACTTCCATAACATTACCCGCTTCATACACCTACACAGGAGGCTCATATGTAGTAGGATGAAAGCTGCTACACACTCGACGCCATTAACCCCTGTTTTGCGGCCATACTCGTACCTTATTTTAGGTATTAAGGCCTTCCTTTTCAATATATCTTTCACGGCATCCATCCAGTGCTTAAGTTTATACACTATATATATATATATATATATATATATATATATATATATATATATATATATATATATATATATATATTCTTATTTTCTTTTAATATTTATTCCCATTTTTGTATGTGTGTATATATATATATATATATATATATATATATATATATATATATATATATATATGTATATATATATATTATATATGTGTATGTGCATGTGTGTTTGATTTCACTTACGACAAGTTTTATTGTTTACAAATCCAGTCTGTCAAGCTAACTTGAAATGATGTTTCCCTCTAAGTTAAGCAAAGCTTTTACCTTTCATTGAATTGACAGACTTTATGTTTTGATTTTTCTGTTTCCAGGTAATTCAGATGTTTATATTGTTCCAGACGAGCTAACCATTCCTGATAAATTATGTCCATATATAACCACCTTGAAATTTTGAAATACTCTAGTATCACTGTTTTTTAAATATATTGTAAAGTCATGCATTATATATATTAGCAGTACAAAACCAGAAGGCGTAGAAGAAGACAGCATGAAACATAATTCACTGTATTCTTACTGAGACGTTTCGAGACCAATGTCTCATCATCCAGGCTAAAATGAAAGATAAGAAAACTGATATACAATATACATAACACATTATTTTTTGTTGACAGGCAAAACACATTGAATAAAGCAAAGCAAGTTACAACATTTAAATAAAAATGATTCTAAAAAAAAAAGGAATTAAAGTTAAGAATAGTTATAAAGGCACCTTATCTCAACGGAGTTCAGTTGCTGTATGGAAAATGTACCAGAGGTAAACAAGAAGAAGGGCGTGGTTTAAGCTATGTACACAGGAACAGATGAAGAGTGGTTGTTTAAGGTGGGAACTGGTTTCTTTATAGCTAGATTTTCTAATATTGGAAGGTGGTGCTCATATGAACTTGATAATGATCTGTATAGGTTATAATGATGAAAAGTACGGCATTCTATTTATCCTGATAGTGCTTAAGGCCTTTAATCTCACTGAAATTTTTCATCAAGTTCGTGGAGTTTAGGCTTTATCATCATATCACGACTAGTAGCTTATTTACAATAATAATAATAATAATAATAATAATAATAATAATAATAATAATAATAATAATAATAATAATAATAATAATAATAAAACGTCTCCATTAAGGACACTGATGATAAACCACTTTAACTGAGGTAAGAATCATTAACGTCGACGGGTTAGTGGAGATAATCTCCAACACCCTGTTGATAAGATTCATTTTCCACCTGCCAAGTGATTGCTGATGACAGAGGCCAGAGATTATCGGCTGTCTCCTGTCGAGGGAATTGCCTTCTCCCAATTCCCTTCAGGAAGGATCAGTCGCGCGTGATTGCTGTAAAATTGGAAGCATTTGCTTCTTAAGGAAAGCACTTAACACATGCAATCTGAGCCGTAATTACACGCTTTTCAAAGTACAGGCTATATCAAATTATTTTGAGAGAGAGAGAGAGAGAGAGAGAGAGAGAGAGAGAGAGAGAGAGAGAGAGGGGGGCGCTAGCAAGTCCTCTTGAGAGAGAGAGAGAGAGAGAGAGAGAGAGAGAGAGAGAGTTGCAAGAAGTCCTTTTAAGAGAGAGAGAAAAACTAGCAAGTTCTGTTGAAAGAGAAATTGTGCTATCGTGAAGTGTGATTTCGTGAAGTATGACTCTTCAAAAAAGATGACAGAGCTAAACGCTAAGCTCAATAATCCTTACTGAAGCCTGGAAAAGTCTCCAAATATTTTCAGAGATAATTCAGATGTGGGAAACGACTCTCCAGCCGTCACACCACTAAACAAAATCCTGAAATGCAATTGTATAATGTCCTTTTTCTTGAATGTTGTCCCTTGGCCCTCTATTTTAGTCACCATTTAATTTTGGATCCTCTTTTGTGGAGGTGTAGAAAAGGATTTAGACAATTCTTTGGGGTGCGCTTATTTATATATTGATTTTTATTTTTTATATATTTTTCGGTTTGATTTATTTTTTGAAGTGGCTTACCAATAGTTTTATTCCTCCTATGCTGGCCAAGCAGGATTCTCTTACGAAAAAAAGTGTTTAACATCTGTTATGTTTTAAGATAGTTTTGAGCTCTATGTTATGTGCTTGAAAGTAAGTTGTATTTCGTTATTATACAACATAAATTCTCGTATGTGTATCAGGAACTTTGCTTATGCTATATGAATTAAAATTGTTTCGTTACTTAATATCATTTTCCGTTTTCCTGGACATTTCCTTTTTCTTAATGTTTGTGGTTTTATTTGTAACACCAGACACTCCACCAAGCAGCATAATCTGATTTCTCTAATCTTCACTGATTAAGGAAATCCGATTTGTGCTTAACCACTATATGATTCTGCTTGATACATTAATCTCCTTTAGTATTAAAAGTGGCAGACTCCAACGAATTTTATTAACAGGAAATGCATTTTAATTTCATTAAAAGAAAATGCATTTGACGTAGGTTCAACATAAAATATTTAAAAGATCACAATAAATTAACTCATTTTCATCGTAGATTAAACATGAGATTTGCATATTTTCTTCAATATAACTTTTGCTTTGGATTTACTCACGGTTAACAAACTCATAGAGAGATTTCCTCACGATCTCTGTTCAAATTAACTAAAGAGAGACAATTAAATCATCCTCGCTGCTTCAGACTCAATGATATTTCACCTGTTTCGGAAATGGTTTAAGAGAAATACTGTATTCCTTCTTCCTAAAATATAAACTTAAAAAAATACACGAAAGTATTTATTCACGATTTCGACTTTGCAGCTAAAAATATTAAAGGCTGACTGTACTGCTGGAGTCCATAGGTAACTGCTATAACAGGCGTCATGTGATATATGTTTGATGAGTGGTGAAATGAACGAGATCTTGGCAAATTTATTTTTCTTGGTTTTAACGGAAATTACGAATACCATGCTCTGGGTCGGAAGCTTCTTAATAAGTCATCGGTTTTGGTATTTATTTGGATAATTTTACTTTTCTTTTAATCCTTCCATTCGTAAAATCTGTAAATGTGTTCGTGTGTGTGTGTGTGTGTGTGTATATATATATATATATATATATATATATATATATATATATATATATATATATATATATATATATATATATATATATATATAGTGCTACGAAAGTCCGGGGATACTTACTTGACTCTGGGCGGCAACGGATAACGCAGGGGAGTTCCTTTTATTTATTACACATCTGACTCAATATTAGGACAATTTGTAGACAAAACAAAGGAAATCTATGGCTTAGGACCTTCATGTGAGGGAATTACGTAAACTCAAGGGTTCTCTTAACTAATTGTCTTTACATAATAACACAGATCAGAAGAATGACGAATTACTGGGCAGGTAATAACAAGGGCCTGCTAAAATAATGAACCCTGCACAGAATAAATATTCTACGCTGATGATATCTTCATAACAGGGAACATCACAGTGGAAAGAGGAACTGCACATGGATTGGCAGAGAGATTCCACCGTCGAGACCTATCTGCAA
>NC_089783.1:40801624-40804124 GCF_040412425.1 Macrobrachium rosenbergii | reverse complement strand
TATTTTCAGTCTTCAGTGGTGTTTAAACATGGAACAATTATATTCAAACGAAATTTATTGTTTTCTTGAAAATTCCTCATTTGAATAATCTTATATATGCTGTATTCAAGCAATAAAACAATTTCATACTGATGAGAGATCTCAACACAAAACAGTATGCTTAGAAGTACTTATACATGAGCAATCCCCTGTCACGTCAAAAACATGACAAGGATCCCCTGACAAGTAAAAAAAAAAAGAGAAAACTTCCAAATGAAATGGTCAGTAAGAAAAATTCCGTGCACAACAGGCACAAGAAAAAAAACTCCCTTGCCATGTCACACTTAAAAAAAAATAACAAGGCAACTCCCTTGCACATTAAACACGAGAAACACCTCCCTTGTCAAATCATACAAGATAAAACTCCCTTGTTACATCAAACACAAACAAGGATATCTTCCACTTTCCGAAAAAAAAAGTAGTTAGTCAGTCTCCAGCATTAACAACCGGTAATAGAAAAAGGAAGCTCTGGAAGGTTTAATAAAGAGAATCGCAAAAATACTTGACCGGGAGGAAGGGAGCTGGACGATCAGACACGAAAAAGTTACAAATTTTTCTTGTTAGTAATTCGCAAGTGGGGTTGGAATGGATCCTGGAAAAAAAAACAAGAAAAATTGCAATAATATCCACAAATGAAAAGAAGGGGGAATCAAGCTCTAGAGAGAGAGAGAGAGAGAGAGAGAGAGAGAGAGAGAGATTATTGCAGCATGCTCGAGGGTGGTGTTGATCCGTACGTGGAAAAAAGTTGAACTGTGGTTAATTTTTCTTTCGTATAAATAAATTAACTTTTATACCGAAGGTAACGACGGAAGTACATATATCATAGCAATCGAGAGAGAGAGAGAGAGAGAGAGAGAGAGAGAGAGAGAGAGAGAGAGAGAGAGAGAGATGAGGGCATTCATAAACATTGTTGGTGGGTACTGATAATGGATTGACGATAATCTTTAATTAAAAATTCATTGTTTTTGTCTGTTAAAGAGAGAGAGAGAAACAAAGTTAATAAAATCAGAAATTCACTCAATAATTTATAAAAAATTGTGTTATTTATATATTTAAAAAAATAGGATGTGAGTGGGAGGGAATGCCGAGATATGATTGCCATAAACAAAACGCGCCAATGTTTTTCCTTCTACCAATTACGCTTGTTAGGCAAATATAAAATAAAAAAATTGTTCCTTTGTATCTGTAAAAACAACACGTGTTGGCGGTAGTTACTCCATTTCCTGTTATACTTTTATTTTTTTTTATTGCTGAATTCAAATTTAAATTACGTTGTATTGTTCTGTAAATGAAGAAATTGCGCAATTTTGTTTTGTTATCTTCCCCGAAATGATTAGTTATTTTATTCGTAGAGGTCGACTTTTCATTTCTACGTATGTCGTTTCAATGATAATAAAAATAGTTTCCCGGAAAAGTACTTCCCATTTACTCAACTCTCATTCCCCACACCCTGACACATATTGTCGTCGGTTTCACTTCCCTTGTTACGTAGGTCTTATTAATTTAATTTTCCCCGTTCTTCGTTTGTCTAAACTTTAATTCATTATATTCAATATACTATAAGAAATTTCTATGTTTGATATAACTCTGTAATAACAATATGGAAATTAAACAATCGTAGTTTATACTAAGTAACGAAAATGACGATTTGCTCAAAGGAGACAAAAAAAAAGTTGTATTGATTTATATTTAATACAGTTAGTTACCTTTCGGTTTAGGGTAGATTATGTTAACTTTGCAAAGTATTTCTTTTCTGTTGGGCCTTTTAATTGAAATGCAAAAATGCCCAGGAAATGTTATTATGCTTAAGAAGTATTGCCAGGAACCGTGTTCACACATTTTTAGATACTGTATGGGTTATTCCTTGTCGCTGTCATTTTTTTCACGAAATAAGATTATAATTCTCTAATTAAGAGAAACTAGTAGCATAATGCCTTGGAATGCATAATAATTGTCCAGAGATAATTAGCTTCTCGAAAAAAAAAATCCTTCCTCAAGACGGTACTTCAGAAGCTCCCCACACAAAATAAACACAGTACATCTTAAATCTTAATGATATTCACTTGGATTGTATAAAGGCAGCGTCACTCTGTTTTAAGAATTATTCTCATCAGAGATTCTTGCCTAGAGTGATAATCATTTACATGAATAATGTATCCTGCAAATGCATTAGTTTTAGATGTATAAAATAAATGTTCTTTGTCATATCCCATTTTTCCCACTAATATTTCTAAAAAGGCATATACCATGGATGTATAAAACAAGTCATTTATTTCTGATGTATTTAATTTTTTTTTTTATTTTTTATTTTAAGAGGTACAGCGAAGCCTTTGTCATACATCTATTTTCATCCAAATAATGCCTCTGAAAATACGTTCGTAAAGTAATTTACTTCTGCTGTTTACACATCTTATTTTTACAAGGGTTGATAAATTCTTTTTTTCTCCCTCGGCCAAGGCTC
>NC_089783.1:40711624-40799124 GCF_040412425.1 Macrobrachium rosenbergii | reverse complement strand
TCAGTAATAAGTGCTATGAGAATGAAATTGATGTCCCAGGAGCTTGCAGACTGAATGAACAAAAATATAAGGAGAAATCCCTTGAACTAGAAATGCAATTCAGACAACTGGGATAATAATTCATTTAGAACATATGATGAAGGACAGTAATGCCTTGAATTTGATCCGGAGGAGAGAAGGGGCCGTTAATTGTCTCTGCGAGGGTTTGACGCTTACGGCCTGTCAGCAGGGAATTAGTACGGGGACCTTCCAGCTATTTCCATCGCCATAGCGCGTCACATAGCAGTTAGCTTCCCAGTGGAAGGTTTAGGGAGATAGGGTATTGACCTTAGCTAAATTAAGACGGCCTTCAAAGATCCACTGACCCTCGAATCTAACTCATCTAAGCCAAGAAGCCACTTAGAGAGAAGGTTTATAACTCCAGGGGAGGAAATATCGAATTCTTTGTTTTGCCGTGTTTTAGAATCCCAGGATGAGTCGTATGGGCGTGAAAACAAAACGACAGAAATGTGAGAGGTTAAGCTACAATAATGAACGTATGAGTTTAGGAATCATGTTGAAAGGTGATTAGAGAAATGGGGAAATGAGTAGAAAGATTTCTTTTGCGATACACACACACACACATATATATATATATATATATATATATATATATATATATATATATATATATATATATATATATATATATATATATATATATATATATATATTATTGACCAACCCGGCGCTGCCCGGGAAAACTCTGAATGACAACCGATAAACTCTCTCTCTCTCTCTCTCCCCTGTTAAGATAATTGCTTCAGTTACATTGCCAAGCATTTTTAACATTTTATATTTCACCCCTTCTCACCCCCATTCCTATTGGGGCTGAACTTAGACTTAAAGGGCATCGGAAGTGTTACTACTCATCTCAGCGACCTTGGAAACTATGGATTAGATGCTAACATCTGTCATTTTTGGCATTTTATTTTTCACCCCTTCTCAGCCACCACCCCCTTTCCGATCGTGGCTGAACTTGGACTTAAAGGACATTGGGAGTGTCACTATTCATCTCAGCAACCTTGAAAACTACCGATTAGACACAATATCTGACGTTTTCGGTTATTTTTGCATGTCACCCCCTTCCCACCCCTACGCCCCTTTGATGCCAGTTGTGTTTTACCACCTCAGCATTCTTTTCCAGATAGTAAGTCATATGTATACAAAATTTGGTTGTATACCAAGTGTGGTTGAAATTGCTCAATGCTCAGAGTTATGCTGGAACATACACACGAACACATATCCATTTATATATATATATATATATATATATATATATATATATATATATATATATATATATATATACACATATATATAAGTATATCTTAGGCAGGTTTCACCAGCTCTTCCGATTTCCAATTCATCTACTTGCTTATACGACTAGAAAAATGAAAAGAATTTTCAAAGACCTTCTGCAGTAATTAGTCTATAAGTTTTACTATTAAGTTTACTCAGAAATCTCAGCTGATATTATTTATGGATCAAAGCATATAGCAATTTCCCTGTGAAAAAGTTTTTTTTAGCCTAGTTTGTATATGAAATTATTCATGTTCACATATGTAAGGGAGGAGAGCATATTTTTCATAGATGGTTTTTATGCTCTCTCTCTCTCTCTCTCTCTCTCTCTCTCTCTCTCTCTCTCTCTCTCTCTCTCTCTCTCTATATATATATATATATATATATATATATATATATATATATATATATATATATATATATGTATATATGTATGTATGTATGTATATACATATATACAGATATACATATATATATATATATATATATATATATATATATATATATATATATATATATTATATTGTTTCTTTAAATACTGTTAATCAGCTCAGTGGTCTGGTAAAACTAAGATATACTTAATTTTCACTACAACCTCTCATTTTTGAATTGTGGATGAATCTTCGTGAAGATATCCTCCATATTACCTGTTTCACACGCTAACATAGAATCATCATAAGCAGTCATTCACGCCTGAAGTACTTGCACTTCACTTTTCCAGGACGTAAAATCCCATTCAGTGGAATTACGTCTCTCGAGACATCATTCTGACCAAGGCCAAGAGAGACAAGGTCTACCCAGTTGGGTGGAGTCGCTTCCCACCCGGGGTAACTACGTAGGCGATGACGTATCTTAGAGGTACCTGCCCATTACGGCAATTCACCTGCTGACGCAATAAGGAGGTAGACAAAGCTCCGCCTACTTGGCGGATTTGGGGCGAAGTGAGCAGACCTTGTCTCTCTTGGCCTTGATTCTAACAATCAATCAGCGTATGTACATAAGTATTCTGCGTTGTTGGCTTTTTTCTCTTTTTGAGCACCAAATCTGTAAGATAAAGAACATCACTCTACTGCTATATTTTTGAGCGTTGAAATTACCTCCATTTGACCGGAGAAATGTTGTTATATCAGGGGATTTTCTAAGATGAGAGAGAGAGAGAGAGAGAGAGAGAGAGAGAGAGAGAGAGAGAGAGAGAGCTTCGCCTTACCCAGCAAATTGTGGGACATGAAACTTTTACTCGCGAAATTACCTGTTGAGAGCAAAATGATAGTTTACACTTCAGTCTATGGCAACCCATTATGGAGAGTCGCAATATACTGTATTCAAGAGTCATTGCGCTCCGCTTGCTCTGGCTGATGTCCAGGAAATCGTAAGTGCTGAGTGACTATTTCACCGTGTTAATAGAGCTGGTAAAGAACCAGATGGTGCTTTTGCACATTATAACTGCTGTCACTCTGTTGGAGAAGGATTTGTGCACAGAGCACTGTAGTACACCTCTTTATTTATCTTTAAATTTACCTGTGACTCTGAAGAATTGGTCAAGGTAAAACTATTTGATAAAGGGTCATAAGCGTCGGAAAAAAAAGATGCTAGACGGAGGATGTTAATACTGTTGATACTATGAAAAATAATCCAGTGGTAATTAGATCTGCGCGCGCATATTGCGTGACGCTTCTCTTTAGAATTACACCTCTCTGGCTTCCCTCTTATAAATAGTAACCAAGTTATTCTCTTCCTTTGAAACACTTTTCTTTATTTTCATTCTATTGATCTTCCCTTGATTTCGAACCATTCCCATTATACGTCAATCTGTGGCTTTATCATCGATGACGATGTATCTTCATTCTACTTCTTTTCACTCGCTGGCCGTAGTTTTCTATCTCAGAGCCTTTGAAAGTCCCGTGCATTTTTCTACTTAGGCTATTACCGTTCGGTGTCCGGTAATTTCATCGCAGTAATTTCATCGTGGTAATTTCATTGCAGTAATTTTATCGCATGGTAATTACATATTAGACATTTTCATTGCAATGTAATTACGTTGCATTACATTACATCTTCAGTAATTTCATCGCTTGTTTTTTCACCGCAGCGTAAAACCATCACGCAACAATATTTATTCTGAAAAAAATATAGATTCAAAGGTAAAAAAAAAAAGCAAATCTTATTTATGGACAATTCCCCTTAATTATCTAATTGCCCATAAAAGACAATTCACTCTATATAGTCCTAGTTCGCAATTTTCTAATTACTAAACCATTCCAATTCACCTGCTTCTTTGCTCAAGTCCTGCCTACTATTTTTCCTATATAAGAAATTGCTTCTTAAAGTTTTCGGTTTTTGTTTGCCATTTTTCTTAAAAAGAACACACTCACAATCCCTCAAAATGACTCTTCAGTAAGTCTTAAACATAAGAAAACAGAAAAAGCTCATTGATAATGGAAATCTATTTGTGAGAGAGAGGACAAGTGGAGAAAATACTATTTGGAAATGTGATCAAGTTTATACAACTGTGTTCCACGCAAGAGTTCATACAAATGGAGAATCCATTGCAGAACGATTTGGAGAACACAATCAAGCAGGCAATGATGCTCGTGTTAAAGCTGCTAGAGTGATGAAGGCCACGTAAAAAAAAGCCATTTCGACTCAGGAAACAATGCATTGCATCGCAACCCAGGCATACTTTGGGGTATCCCAAGCAGTTGCTGGTCAGCTACGAACCCTCCAGTACTTAAAAAGGAATATTCGAAATGTTAGAAACGTAACGGCACAGGACCCTGTAAATCCAGCATGTTTACTCCAGTTAAACATACCTCCTGACTACAAGGTAACACAAGCAAATCAACCTTTTCTTCTGTTCGACAGTGGTGATGGACCAGACCAAATTATTTTATTTTCGACTCAAAGTAATCTACAAGTACTATCCAGTGCAAACAGTTGGTATGCAGATGGGACTTAAAGAACAGTACCCCCTTAATTCAAGCAGCTGCCTACACAATACATGGTATCATGAATGGCGATGTTTTGTCTCTTGTTTATGTTTTAATGGCCAAACAAACTGAAGAAGAAGCTTTTGTCAGAACAAAAGCTTAGAGCCATCCTTATCACCAGACACAATAATGACTCGCAGCAGTTAATGCTTTCAGAACAGTTTTTTCTAATTCAGATCAAAAAGGTTGTTTTTGTTATTTTTCCAAATGTTTATTTCGATCCATTCAGTACAACAGTTGTACAAAACTGATGCAGACTCAACATTAAAAATGCGTATGATTACTGCAATTGCATTTGTGCTTGTCTTAGATGTAGTAGGTTTATTTGAATATTTAATCCATAATAATGATTATCCTGAAGAAGCCCAGCCTGTCTTAGATTACATAGAGGATACGTGGATTGGACGCTCAAACCGTAGCTCAGTACGTCGACTTCCTCGATTTGATCATGATTATGAAATTGTTTTGACGCTGCCAAGCATTAAGGTGCCTCTAAAACTCACAATTCTTGTGAAGGCTGGCATCGATCGTTCAGCGAGTTGATTGGCGCATCTCATCCTACGATCTGGAAATTTTTAGACATTTTGAAGAAAGAACAATCAAGAAATGAAGCAATAATGGAACAGTATACTGCTGGTTCAGACATTCTTCGTCGTAAAAAAAAAATATGTATGGATTGTACCGTAAGAATCCAACGCATAGTCAATAACTTCGAAAATCACGAACTACTGGACTTCTAAGGGGAATTGCTCATAATTTTTCTTTTTGAGTATTGATGACATTCGTTTAAATGCCTTTTTTTAGAATAATTTATATTTTTAGTTTACCTTTAAATTTCTTTACATATTGTTACATAATAACATGTATTAATTTGTATTAGTAGATGAATAAATAATTTTTAATAAATATCACCTTTTTGTACCTTTTTATATCTTGAGGTGTGATGTTTTTCCTTTGAATATTCTTACATTTTTTCAAAATAAATATTGTTCTGTGATGTTTTTACCTTGCGATGAAAAAAAAAGCAATGAAATTACTGACAGTGTAATGTATTGCAACGTAATTCCATTGCAATGAAAATGTCTAATATGTAATTACCGCAATGAAATTACTACGATGAAATTACTGTGGTGAAATTACAGTGAAACTTATCGTTCCTCCCTCTCTATCCATCTTTCATACTCCATACTTATAAAATGAATTTCTACCCTTCCCGAGTGATATATCATTTTCCTGTTCTCCTTTAATACAAAGAACTTCCGCTAGCCAAACTCTAATGGCCTTTGGTAACGGTTCACAAATTTTGACCGACCTCAAACTTTATGCACGTCTTAACGCAAGCATTAATATTGCAACCGAAGTTCTTTTCGGAATGTTGATATTCCCATGTCCTGAGATATGGCCATGCTCGACCGGGCACCGTCTTCTCCAGTGTCTTGTAAACTTTCGTTTTCGCTTCCCCGAAATGTATGAATATGGAGATACAGCATTCCTCGAATTGTTATTGTCTATTAACGTGTTTGTTATCTGTTATTTCTTTTGGCTGGCATGCTGCACACGGGAAGGCAATTGATTAAATACACAAATTCGTTATTGCGACGGGATTGTATATATGTATGTATATATATATATATATATATATATATATATATATATATATATATATATATATATATATATATATATATATATATATATATATATATATATATATATATATATATATATATATATATATATATATATATACATACATGGATTGATAGAAAGATAAAAGAATCTATTGGTTACATCGCGTTTTCCTCTGAGTTCTTCTTCCAACAAAAAGGTTTTATTTTCTACAGACTTCTGCTATGGGGTTATGAGTACTGGGTCTTACGGGTATCCACATAAGAATAATACCCAACTATTAGTCAGTGTGATTAAAGAGGGCCGAATAGCTTAGTAACAGACCCAGAGCCTCTAGATATCCATGTTCATGAATAGTTTAACGTCACAAACAATGAAACAACGAGTTAAAGGGATAAAAAAAATTCAGAAAGAAATTATGTATAAAAATAACTTTGACCAGTGAACTATCAAAATTACTTTGGCCAGTGAACAAGATTCTTTTCAGAGTAATAAGCCGAAGGAAAGGAATATACGAAGCGACTGCACAGAATGTTTGGTTACTGAGAACTTTTAAAGATAGTATGTTAAAATTATGAATAGCTTCGATCCATAAAGGTATAACAGGAGGATATGAATTAAAGATATTAGCATATACATGCCCTTGTACATTCACATGAAAGATATATATATATATATATATATATATATATATATATATATATATATATATATATATATATATATATATATATATATATAATATGTATTCATCTTAATATAAATTTATCGACAGTGGCTAAAAAATTAAAAAATACCTTCAGATGACAAATAGTTACAGGGTATGACGCTGAACGCTTAAAAGAAATGTGATGGGGTGTTAACTACCTAAGAAGATCACAAAATATGTTCACCATCATAATGTGGAGAGAGAATAGAATGTTATGAAATCCAACAATAGGATGACATTTTTTCCATACCAATTTAAAAAATGAAATAAACGTTGCCAAGCAATGGTGTTATTACTCTGCTGAAATGAAAACATGTTTTAAAAGATTTTATCTTATCAAAATGTGCCTGATGGAATATTTTTTCGGGTGCATTTCAGTGCATTAGTATGAAACGTTAATGGAAATCGAATACAAGGTATTTTGCTTTATGTACAAAAGGTTTTGTCGCTTTATGAAATACTCTTTATATACATTGTTAAATGATGTGTGTGTGTATGTGTGTGTGTGTGTGTGTGTGTGTGTGTGAGAGAGAGAGAGAGAGAGAGAGAGAGAGAGAGAGAGAGAATTCTTAGTATTACATTAAACTGTACAAACCCCCTCCCGGTAATGAGTCGCTTACATTCTTAAATCAAACTTTATTTACTGTTTTGTCTTTGGATTATATATATATATATATATATATATATATATATATATATATATATATATATATATATATATATATATATATATATATATATATATATATATATATATATATATATATATATAATATTTATGGGTCATTAAACTTTAAGTATTTTCTATATTTTCTTAGTGACTCTTCAAAATAAAACTTGAATTTATTTCGAATCCAAAAACAAGTTTGTAAACATAGCCGGGCAAAGAAAAGAAGTTGTGCAAAATAACAGTTAGGAACTTGGTCAGCAATATCCATCTGCAACTTCTGCACACCCCACATGGTGAATAAAAATGAGCGCATAACCTTATTAAAATAACCAGACAGCAATCATTATCGGTAAACCACATATCTGCTCTAGGAAGACCACCTGTTTACCCACTTCATCTGAATACGTGCCAGTGTACTGCTGGATCCCACCTCTGGGATAGTCATTTGTTTACGAACCTCGAGCCAGCCACATCTTCAGTGCCCGATGGAGGTCTGGTGTAATAGGATTACACGCCAACAGACCTTTCTGTTTTGCTAGAAGCGCGGACGTCAACCCCAGCACTCAGAGCGGATTCATACGGTGTGATGGCCAATTATTTAAAGACCAAGAACTTATATGAATAAAGACTGTAACTCAGGCTAATTCATTACCTCCAAGAGATATTTTTTCCCAAAACTCTGTCTCAAATCCCACCCAATTCTTTTAGTACTTTTTTTTTATGTAAATTTAACTGAGCTTCTCACTTTCAGAAGTATTGTAGGTGCTGAGGGGTACCCATAATTCCCGTCAAGCTATCGCTTACAACATTTACTGTGCGCAATTCGATAATCCATGGATTGCACGCTTCTTTGGAATTTCTCTCTTTGCTTCCCCCCCCCCTTTTTTTTTTTTTAGTCTTATAGCCTTCCTTCTTTTGAGAGAAAGTCACATCGTTTTCTTTGTGGTTGGAACTTGCCTTTCTGCCTAGTTTATTACCTTTCTCCTTTTTCCTCTGACCTGGGCTAATAAAGCGACGTCTGAGGTCATTTAAATAAATATATGCTATAAAGCAAGCTCTCATTATTTTGAGTTTCCTTACAATCTGACAGACAGGAATGCAGGGTGGTTTATTTAGCGATATAATTAGGTCAGAATGCTAAATTTTCCATTAAAGTATTGTTGGTAACAATGTAGTTATTAAGATATATACCCCCATGATCTTTACTTGGTTCTACCTGTTTTGAGTAAGAACTGTGAACCAAATCAAATTCGAGGAAAATTTGCATATTTCAATTCGTACCGTAAATGCTATTTATAGCCATTCGAATCTAACTTAACCAGAGTATCAACAAGCATATTTATCCATGCGGAGACAAAAACCAGCTCATCTTGTTATAAGACACTGGTTTATAGCACTAATTTATATTTCCTTTCTTGGGTATTACAAGTACTTGCGTAATTACGATTATTGGCAGTGTTACATCAAATGTGTCATAAGGAAGAGTAGTACATATTAAAGTGTTACGGATCTCTTGGTAAATAAAAATGCCCACCCAAAGTGCGGTGGACTCCTTTCCTAAGGAATACAGTGTGGTGTCTAAATTACCAAAGGGCCAAGGCATAGGATTTATAATCTAATGGCTTTTAATGATTTTGGACAATAATGAGTAAAATAACAAAACACAATCATGAATGTGGGTAGATGTGCAGAAGAGGAAAGAATTATGATACTCGATGTGTTCAAGAAGAGAAAGCTTGAGGTTTTAAGGAGGCAAGGGTGCAGAGGCCTTGGTGTAAGAGAGCTGGAATGGCAGAGTTCTGTCATATCTTAAGGAGCGGAAAAGCCATAAGGATTGGTGAATGAGTACAGATGGGTGAGTTCGAGGATAGTATATATATGTAAGATTGGTCGTGGCTGGAGAAGAAAAAGTGTATTAGTGAGTATAGGTGGTCCAGAAAAGGAAAAGAATGAGAGAAAAGGAGAACATTTTTGTTGACTCGATCCCGGATAGTTTGAAGAGAGTCTTATGGAAATGGGCTTTGGAAAGGAGCTTAAAAGCTGAAAATACATGATCTCCAAAGACTGTTAATAATTTTACTTGATCAAAAAACTTACAAGGAAACCAGGGAAAGTGTGTGGGGGGATTTTGATTGAGGAGGTAAAACACACGGCAGATTAATAAGTGAAGACACAGAATCGATAGATTCAGCATGTTGAGAGCACTTAAAGATCTGTATGACAGAATCAAAGAATGCTTTCAAATATGTAAATTGGGAAAAGACTTGTTTGGTATTAAAGTGTGGCTAAGAAAAGTATGTTAGTCTTCATGGCTGTTAATTGACATTTTGCATGGAGTGTGAGAAGCCATAGAATGGGTATTAGACGTAGCTGCTAAGCTGTAGAATGAGAAAATAAACTGTTAATTGATTGAGGACTGGTTTGAGTATAAAGATAGTAAAACATGGTTGTCCAGAGGCGATACTGTGATGTACGAATAATATTTATCCGATTGAGGTATGCTGTAATTCATACGAATCTTTTACGAGTAATAAATTAATATGTGATTTCTTTTCACTTGAGCATTATTGGCGGCGGAAATTAATTAGGAACGCAGTTTAGTATCGTTGAAATATGCGTGTAACATATCTGAAGCGCATTATAATCATAATAACGGAGCTATATTTTGTCAGATGGCTGCAAGAGAATAGAGGGATGAAGTATACATTTCGTCCTTACACAGGGAATTAATGAGTTCGCTTGAAAAGGAATATAGGATGACATATGTGTTATTATTTCTAAGCTAGAAATTTAGATAGTAGATAATTGTTAATTAAAACAGATGTCAAATATACAGTTTCCCGTAAGCCATTCTTTTCCTCCCTTTCGACATTACACCTCACTTCTGTAAAGTAGTGCTGGCTCAACAGTCCTGTCATACATTCCACCCCTAGATTACATATGCAGTTAAAATCTCTTCCCAGTCATTTGCACACTCATCCTGCTACCTTTCTTGCTTTGCCTTATCTGTGAATAACTGCTAATTTCATTCTACCTCCTCCCGTTCTATTTGTTCGTAAATACCCGTCCGAATCAAACGCTTTCATTCTTACACCAAAAATCTAGTTCCAGGGAAAGGTTGTATGTTAAAGGAAACGAGAATATTCCGGGTAAATGGGAAGGAAAATTATGACACCTACTTCGAGGAACTGACGAGCCAGGAAATGCGTCATCCTTTAGATAAGAATGGGGTCATTACAGTGATACATTCAGTGTAAAACGCGGTTTTTCAGTTTTAAAATTTTATAGTCATTATACATAAAAATAAAAAACGCTGAAGTATTTCTGTCAAAACGTTCATTTAAGAGGCAAAATAATGTACGATGACTTTTAAGGTATAACTTTTCGTAACTACGGATCATATAACAGGGACTTTGAAACTGCGTGTTATTTATTTAGTATGTGGGAAAGTTCTTGAAGCTGAATTTATTTAATGGAAAAAGTGAACAATGGAATCGATAAAAGGAGAGACACGTTTTTATCAGTAACAGCAAAATTTATGGTTTTATGCAGAAGGATACACAAACTGAGCTTCTCATGCACTAAGAAAATTCAGATCGAAATTAAAATTTTACAGTAGAAAAGCATTTATATATATATATTATATATATATATATATATATATATATATATATATATATATATATATATATATATATATATATATATATATATATATATATATATATATATATATATATATACAGTATATAAAGGAACAAGAAACTTCCCATAAGAGAACAAAAAGAATTCCCGGTGCCAAGCCTTAAAACTTCTGCTGACAGCAGACAATGCATCTACTAAAAAGTTATTGCGACCTGTGACAGCTTTATGACGGACGAGGCATAGCGGCGCGTTCAGGGATAAGAAAGGAAATACGAAGGGGGTGAAAATAGCCAGGGTTCAGAGGAAGACAGACCGTGAATGATGACGACCCAGGGTGATGTAAAGACCTTTGGGGGTCTGCCAAGTGATGATTTACAAACAACTGTATTGTCTTTTTTTTAAATATGGCTACCTCACTTCTTATAATGTTTGATGGTGAGAAGTGCTAATAAGGTGACAAGAGAAGGAAAAAAAATGTTTAGGTATATAAATAGATAGATAGATAATGTTGAATTTTCAACTAGTCATCTTGGACCCTCTTCTGATGAAATTTTTAAAATGTAATGAAGCGAAAATTTTCACTTGTTCTCTCAGTCTCCTAGGCACGGAAACACGAAAGGAACTGTCAATAATAATAATAATAATGATAATAATAATATTATGTAATAGGAGGTGTAATAATTTAATTTCTAATATTCTAATCTCTCTCTCTCTCTCTCTCTCTCTCTCTCTCTCTCTCTCTCTCTCTCTCTCCTTCACGTCGTTAAATATATAACCAGAGTTCGCTTGTGTGTGTGTGTGTGTGTGTGTGTGTGTGTGTGTGGTGGGGGTTGGGGCGCGTTGAAATGTACATAGAGTAACCAAGTTTTAAGTATCATCAGTGTTGAGTATCTGAGTGAATGTGCTCTGGAATAAACTCAACAGATAAACCTTATTTTTTTTACTTAAATGAAATCCTTATTTTTTTCTTTTTTTTTTGTTCCTTAAAATCCCAATACAGGGACCCCCCAAAAATCATTTCCGTCCCAATCACGCTTTTCCTCTAAGTAATAATGGACTTCATGTGCAGGGTCAGGATTGGAGTGCGTTTCCTTTATCTGTTTCTTTCACTTTTTTAATTGGAGTTTGGAGGGATGAATAGGGCCTATGGCGTAGTTCCTATAAATATTTTGAATAACATTTTCGACTGTGATGGCAGAACAAATTGTTTCATAGATTTTTTGATTGGCGGAAAGGACAATGAATCTGTAATCAGAGAATTTTTGTGAAGGCATGTCGAAACCCAATCTGAAATGAGTCTTGTTTTCATATTTTCTCTTTTTAAAACATTAATAAAAGGTTATAGTAAATATGTATTGAGTCATTGAGAGTATATAATTGACGTGAACTGAAAATTAAAAAAAAATAATACAATACATTGTGTCATTTAAAAGGTTACGTAACATATTCCTTTTACTAAAGTAATCTTTCCAATTTAGGAGGTATTTAGTCATACAAATTCAGCAGAAGCATTATACAGAAATGCCTTAGTTTCACTAAAGTCATCTTCGCCCTATGATAGTCTCCTGCTAGTGTTGCTCTCATTTCTCATCGGGAACAAAATATGCCAGGCCACCATGATATTTAATCATACCAGAAGTCGATGAAACTCAAAGAGATCAGTTATGTTATTGGTAAAGAGCTGTCTGTAGCGGCAACAATGGATTGATAAATTAAAACCCGGAATTTTATTTTATGAAACAAACACTTATGTGAAAAAGTCTTCCAGCTGGCATATCTTGTAACTAAAAAGATTTTTATCGTCATTTCATATATGTGATAAGAATTACAGTGTATCGGTAAATCTCAAAAATGCATAAATTTTCTAAGAGAATAATACAAATGTGAAAAAATCAGCTATGAAATTTTTGAAACAGGCATAGTCTAACACTAACAGGATATACCTTTTTTCTATTCCCTGAGTTTTTCCATTCTTGTGAAGAGTATTGTCTCATTCTATATGGGAAATGAAAAACACATTGCAATCGACTGCAATACAGACGAGATCATCCAAGAATAACGTAATTAACAGCCTGGGGATATTGCTCTTGCAGCAGTCATTATGGAATGCGAATTACACGATGCTTTTGAGGAGAGGCAATTACTGCAATGGAGGGATGATGGAAAACAGACATAAAACTAGATGCAAAATGCATGGGCGAATTATCGAGACGGGAAGGCAAAACGGTACTTGGAATGTTTTTAACAACGCATAAAAATAAATGATTGTTGCATTGCGTGATGTTGTTTTTAGGATTTTTGTTATCTTAGTGTTTTTCCCATATCCATGTAGCCAATTTTAGTTTTCTGAAAAGAAAACTATTGTGCCGGCTCTTTCTGTCCATCCGCACTTTTTTCTGTCCGCCCTCAGATCTTAAAAAGTATTGACACTAGATGGCTGCAAATGGTTATGTTGGTCATCCAACCTCCAGTTATCAAACATACAAAATTACAGCCCTCTAGCCTTAGTAGTTTTATTTTATTTAAGGTTAAAGTTAGCCACAATCGTGCTTCAGGCAACGCAACAACACAGGCCACCACGGCCGGCTGAGAGTTTCATGGGCAGCGACTCATAAGGCATTATACCGAGACCACCTAAAGATAGATCTATTTTCGGTGGCCTTGATTATGCGCTGTACAGAAAACTCGGTTGCGCCGAAGAAACTTCGGCGCATGTTGTACTTATTTCTTCTCTCAACCAGAAGGTTCAAAGTATTTGGAGTCCGGTGAAAATGAAACCAGGTATGTTCAAAATGATATAGTATTCACCAAACATATTTTCATTACTGCTAGCGTCTCTCTCTCTTATGATATAGTATTCACCAAATATATTTTCATTACTGCTAGTGTCTCTCTCTCTCTTATTGTCACTAATATCTCTCTCTCTCTCTCTCTCTCTCTCTCTCTCTCTCTCTCTCTCTCTCTCTCTCTCTCTCTGTCCAAAATGAGCTCAATTTTATAAGCACTCTCGTTAAAATACCCATTTAGTTCGCATTTTCTGTACATAGTTCTATCCCCAGTACCCATTCAGTTTACAGCTTTTACATTCATCGTCACAGATGGCTCAATATCCGTACCCTTCCATTATTTTTTGTTGTGTATGTCCTTCACGTTTTCTTAACTCGATCTTGGCTGGTATATATTTACAGCTGTACGAGCTGGGAGTAGAATATGGTCCAGCAGTCTTCAGCCGAGCACCGTAGCACTAACTCAGCCATGCTACATAGGATCATAATCTCTATTATACGTTGTGGTAGAGAAGAAGTCCCAAATCTTAAGGAAATTAGTTAAATTTCCAAGGGGAAGTAGCATTGCCTACGACATCATCATTAGATATGGACTCGGAGTACTAATCATATACAACTCAGACTTCAAGAAAAGGAAGACTCAAGGAGACTTGTAATTTTTGGCAAATAAAATGCTCTTCTCTCAAGACTGAACAAATTTAATGTTAACTCGCGTAACTCTTCTAGTACTTATTCGTATAATTCTTTGTTATTTTACCTTTTGGACTACTAAATTTACTCACAAAAGTGGGAATAAAAATTGTGTAAGAACTATAAGTAATGCATCTTATTCTGATTTTGGTCGTCCAACGCCATGGCTTCATGAGCACAATGAACAGGAAACTCGATATGTTTTGAATATTCATAACAGGTAGTTGTAAAAGCTAGGTGTATACCTCGTCTACAAAAGATCCAAAGAAAGATGCTTTCAGTCTTCAAAGCAGGAAACAACAAGGAAAGGGAAGTTTTATAGTTAGGAACAGACTTGTGTCTTAAACATAGAACTGCTTACTCTTGAAAAGTTTAACTTAGACTTGAAAGTGTAAGGAACATTATATTATGTACGTATATTATATATATATATATATATATATATATATATATATATATATATATACATATATGTATACATATATATATATATATATATATATATATATATATATATATATATATATATATTTATATATATATATATATATTAGGTTATTATGCACTAACATGTAATGGGACATTTTTGTAAACATAGAGTAGGCATATCCCTTTCATTCTACAGAACTATTTTTCATATGTTTGTTTAAAATTCCGTTTATAAGTACTCTAGAATAGTAGACCCATATATTTATCAAAACCAATATGAAAAACTATTAGAATGAAATGCAAATTAACTTTTTGAAAAGCATTTCAATTTATGTTGTAATATTTTTTGCTAATACAATTAACAATGTATTTAGAAAATACGTTCACATTTTCTATTTTGGCTTTAAATATACAAATTATAGACGTTAACTCAACTCTTTAATCCAATCTTATTAAATCTTATCCGGCAAATTGACTTTCCTTTATAGGCTGCTGTGAGATAGAGAAGGCTAATATTATACCACGACAACATATTTTAACATCTCGATTAGCTCATTTCGAGGAAAAGGTCTTTTGGAAATAAAAGGGAAAATTTACTAGGCATAAAGAGCGGAAAGTTAAATCCACTGGAAGACTGCAAATTAGTTCATCGATTTTACCGACTTTACGTCGTAAAGAGGAAGCTCTAACTTCAAAACTTTTTTCTATATCTTTTCAGTTCGTGTCCCTAAGTCTTTTCCATAATGGTTCTATTCGGAAAATATGTTATATTTCCTCATTCGGCGTTGGTAGTTCATAGACTATAAAATAAAAATAACGATCTTTATATCTGTGGAAAACCTATTAAGAAAAGAAATGGAAATAGGGATTCAAATTGAAACTGAATGAAGAAGTGCTTTTAAAATGTGTAGCTATAGAACAGAAGCTGCCGTCATTTTTAAACCAATCTACTTTTAGAACGTTGAGCTAGCAGTGTTGTACAAAATGCTTATTTTGTTTATATATAAAAATGGGAATAAACCTGAAATAAATATTGAATTTCACATAATCATCTTTTTTCTATTATTTCTGTAGTAGCAAGAGTGTCTGTTTTTGCCAAAACCTCTCTGCCAACATTGTAATTAGATCAGAAGTTGCATATGAAGTCCATTAACTTTGTATTTCCATTCTTAAACATTTTACGAGAATGATCAAACTAACAGAAAACTAACTTCCCACTCCTGTGACATGCAACTTTTATGTGAATTTGTCCTCCATACTGGACTAATCCTGTAAGTGTTCACTCCATCGAACCAAGTTTCGTTCTTCTCATATAAAGTCTCTCCATTTTACTTCATTTGCTCTGAGATTCACGTCCTCATTAACTATTGTATCTCTCTCTCTCTCTCTCTCTCTCTCTCTCTCTCTCTCTCTCTCTCTCTCTCTCTCTCTCTCTCTGTGTGTGTGTGTGTGTGTATGAAATTCACTACAATAATTTCCTTCCACGTTATGGGGTCACCTGGTACTGTTATTTTCCTGTAATTTTTTAAAGATACCTTATTTAAACTGTGTACATTTCATATATGTGAGTTGTGCTGGTATCCATGTGATTGTCTATATAATTTATATATATATAGTGTTAATGTCATGGATAACGAAATCCTCTCTGATATCATTATGTTATTTTAACTTGAGTAAGGATTTTCCTGTACAGTTCTGATTTGTATAGACACACGGGCGACAGAAACACACTAATATCCCCCTGTTCCAGAACAAATAAACAAACAAAACAAGTGAAAACGCGCCGAAGTTTCTTCGGCGCAATCGAGTTTTTAACCAAGGCCCTGTGGTAGCCTATCCTATATTGTTGCCAGAAGCACGATTGTGGCTGACTTTAACCTTAAACAAAATAAAAACTACCTAGGCTAGAGAGCTGCAATTTGGTATGTTTGATGATTGGAGGGTGGATGATCAACATACCAATTTGCAGCCCTCTAGCCTCAGTAGTTTTTAAGATCTGAGGGCGGACAGAAAAAGTGCGGACGGGCAGACAAAGCCGACACAATAGTTTCCTTTTCAGAAAACTAAAAAACATAGCTTAGCAAAGGGTCTAAATCCTACCTAATATTCGATAATTCCCCCTGAAGTCTCATGACAATTCTGATGAGGCGGATGAGAGAATTAAACGAATCCAAAAGGCAACAACGTTTGCCTTGTTGAGGTCATATCACTGATAAACGAGCCTGCGAGGACATGCAACTTAAGCTGAAGTACTGCTGCTTCGCCTAAAGGGTACAGTTAACCTCTGTAAATGGGACATTAAGACCCGACACCGTCTGCTCCGAGGCAGTAAGTGTTGGCATTAGGGTGAATAATTCCTCTCGCTTTACATAAGAGTTTTGGATTAACTCTTTCTTTGTTTCAGGTGTAATTTATACCGTGAAGTGAAGTAACGCATTTCATATAAATTTGCGATGTATTTGAAAAGCTTGGAAGTAAATATAAAATTCGTTTCCTCACATATTAGCCATTCTCGATGCGAGATTCGACGAACAAATATATATATATACATATATATATGTATATATATATTTAATATATATATATATATATATATATATATATATATACAGTATATTTATATATGCTGTATATGTATGTATGTATGTATGTATGTATGTATGTATGTATGTATGTATGTATAAATGAATCACGAAGATATGGAACGTGATGAATGTATAAAAATAGGCAACAGTCAGGAAGGGAAAAGTGAAACACGGAGTGGTTGCTAGACCTTTCGACTTAGTATCCTTTATTTAGTTAAGTAAAGGACAGTAAGTCGAAAGGCCTAACATCACCCCGCGTTTCACTTTTCCCTTCGTGCTATCGCCTTTACATATATATATATATATATATATACATACATACATATACATACATATACATATATATATATATATATATATATATATATATATATATATATATATATATATATATATATATATATATATAAAGTGTGCGTGTGTAAATTTTTGTCACATAAACCGTGCAATGTTTCATATTCACAAGCTTTAATATCGATTAATATCAGTTCACTATACCTTTGGAATACCTAATATCCAAGGAGGAATTATAATTGTCAAGGACCTTTTCACCAACGGGATTTGAACCTCTGCCGGGTATAGCAACAACGAAAGACAGTGACTTTGGCCGCTTAGCAACTCTTAATAGCTCTGTGGCCAAGGTTACTGTCCATCTGCCTCATTCAGAAACAGCTATAGACAATAACTTTGACCACTGACCGATTCTTGATGGCTCAGTGGTCAGAATTTCAGACTATCGTTTTTTCCAAGCCAGGCAGCGGTTCGAATTCCTTTGGATACCGAGCACTTGGCAATTATAATTTCCCCAGGATGTAAGGTATTCATTAGGTATAACGAATTGGATATTAAACGATATTTGTGGCTTATGCTGGCCGCGTGGGTTAAATGCGTCCACTGTAGCCCTGAGTTCTTGTCCTTCGCTGGTTCGAGCCCACGGGACGACGAACTTATTATCAACTAAAAAATTCCCCTTCGGTAACATATATGAAAATATATTATTTCCGAGGTAGAGCGAATTGGATATTAAAGGACGTTTGTAGCTTTCTGATTGTATATGAATCACGGTGATGTGATAAAAAGTCATATATATATATATATATATATATATATATATATATATATATATATATATATATATATATATATATATATATATATATATTTATATCTATTTGTGTATGGGTCTGTGTGAACTGTCTCTCTCTCTCTACCACGTAGCTATAAATATCAAGTACCTGTCATCCCAACAGCGATCCTAGAGTTTACAAACTTCATGAGATTTTTCTCTTAAGCATGATATATATTGAGTCGATTTAATGTCTGGCACGCAATATATACTCTATGCAAAGCAGGACGGAAATGTATTCAATCATTACATTGTTTGCACTTCACTTACTACCTCGAATTCTAAATACAAATTAAGGAAGACATATTATAACTGACAGTATGGGGACAACTCTAAAGCATGTGTCTAATAGTTTAGACTTTAGATGGAGTGTAAAGTATACAAATGATCATATAAAAAGAAAGCAAATGTCTGTAATATTAAAAAAATAATAATAAATAAATATATATATGTATATATACATATATTCCAGGTTAAATTCAGAAGTAAATTTTGATCAAAGGGTACCAGAGTGAGTAAATTCATTATTGCATAGTTATCCATGCAAATGAGCAAGTGGGAAATGAGGCATAAAATTGTTGAATAAAATTACGGCCATTCGAAAATAATTTATAGGCAAAACGGACTGTTTTGAAGTCAATTAATTCCAGTTCACTGATCAATTATTGGATGTTACATGGAAATTTCTGTTAAACTCGAGTAGAAGGTGTTAACCACCAAGCAACATGAGAGAAATGTTATGGATGTTTTGAAACTGAAATGGTTGGAATACATTCATACTAAAGCACACACACACATATATGTATGTATATATATGTATATATATATGTATATATATATATATATATATATATATATATATATATATATATATATATATATATATATATATAGATTCATTACTTGCCTGTCGAGGGAGACAGTTGTCTTCGAAATATATAGCATTAACTACCTTTTGGCGATTTTATGGGGTCCTTTTATTAGCTGGAATTCTGTTTTAACAGAAAATATTTCATATTCATACACACACACACACACATATACTATATATATATATATATATATATATATATATATATATATATATATATATATATATATATATATATATATATTGTATATATACACACACACATACATGTTTACTTTCAAGTAACGTTATCTGATGAATTTTCAGATTCCAGATGACCATGAAAAATTTATGAAACTCGACCTCACTATAAGGTTTATCAGAATATCAGATTGATTTCACCTTCATCTCACACATTATTTTTTCGAGATGTCCACAAAAGTGCCACTGGAAACTCCAGAAATTCCAAACTGATATTTTTCCTGTTTTGAAGACAGTTACAAATAATTTAGATGTGCCTGTATCGTATCCGAGGAGGTGAGGCAAAAGAATTCTAGACCAAATGGAATTCTTATTAAAGCGTAGGATTTCGTGTTGTCCGAAAACTGATTGTCACGTAAAAATGAATTTATAGCCCTATTTATTATTGAACAAGATGCTTTGCACCGAAAACCCAAAATTACAAAGAGTTTTAAGGGAATTTTTAATAAAAGAATGTAACTCATTGTCACTAAATTAACAAGAATAAAAATGTTGGGAAGTCGATTTAGCAGGTTGTTTAAGAAGTTGTTTGTGTCTAATGAGGAGATGCTAAAAATATAGGACGTTTTAAGTAATGGCTTCGTTTCTACAACAATACCATTAGATGTTGTAGATGAATAGACTCCTAATTCTTAAATTATTATAATGAAGAAAGCTGCTTGAAATCCCCAACAATTAGAGTTTTATTATTGCAATGGTTAACTGCGTAAATGACTATAAAGATAATGGTGGAAATTCTAAAATAACAATTATACAATAATCCATTAAATTACACTATTTTGCGCACGACCTTTGTAAGTTTGGATTATTGTATAGTTATCCCTACTTACGAAAGTCGTGCGGAAAACTAGTAATAATTTAACGGTTCCGGGTTTGATATCAATGTTCAGCAACAGAAAAGAAACTGAAACATATTCCCAGGTAATCACGTTTTAATGACAAGACGTGAAATGTATTTACTTCATGTGTGAGTGCGTCTTAATAGAGGGTACGCCAAAAACAGGGCAGAAATGATTCTATGGTGGTTATGAAGGGTCATTTTTATTCAGGCTTTTTTTTTTTTTTTATCTCTGCTCTAGCTCCTTCCCTTACTCTACACGTTAAAGGTGACACCGCTAATTCTTTAACCCACCTTCACCATGGTAGCTCACCGCTATATCTGTAACCATCACACACACACACGGACACGCACACAAAATATATATATATATATATATATATATATATATATATATATATATATATATATATATATATATATATATGTAATTCTAATAACCACAATGCCCTCTTAACTTCTCGAACGCTTTTTGGATATGCTTGTAACTGAAGCCGAAAATATCCAGACGGAAGAAATTGAAGAGCCTGTGAATGGCGGTCGCGAGAATCGAACCCGCATTACCATATTCACAAGGAGGTCACGTTGCCGACCTGGCTTATTCTCGCGACCGCCATTCACAGGCTCTTCAATTTCTTCCGTGTGGATATTTTCGGCTTGTAGTTACAAGCATATCAAAAAAAAAGCGCGAAGAATTCGAGAAGTTAAGAGGGCATTGTGGCTATTAAATTACATATATGTCTGGTAAAAGTGACCAGTAGATTCTACATATATATATATATATATATATATATATATATATATATATATATATATATATATATATATATATATATATATATGTGTGTGTGTGTGTGTGTGTGTGTGTGTGTATATGTGTGTGTGTGATTTGTATGTAGTACTCACATTTCTCTGCATTTTATTTTTTCTTGCATGCCTAAGTCCTTTGCTTTATATACCTTTCTCTATATACCTCTGTTTTTCAAAGAAATTATCTTTCATATTCGTTTATACTCGAATACTGCCGTTATATTAATATGTTCCTTTACTGATTATAATTAACCGCTGTTTGGTACTGTACTGACATCTATCTCTGGCGAAGGTCGAGGCATCAGAGGTATCCATGTACAGGCTACCAATATTGCATACGTTACAGGTTCCTTTTAGATATTCGGAGGGTGTATTCTAGTATACACTGTATAGGAAATGATGATTTCCAATAATAGAAGCTAAATTAATAAAATAATATCTGAAAGCTGAGAGGCTTATATATAGAACCCAGAAAAAAACATTTTTTTCTCGCATTTAGGAGTGGCGTGAATGAGAGGTATAAACACGACACGGGATACAAAGCATTGTAATTGGTTTTTAGGTCGTGAATAGAATTCAATTTTTGTTCCCCTGTTGCCACAATAAGAACCGAAGTGGGGGGAAATCCGTTGATTTAATCAGTTCTCTCTCTCTCTCTCTCTCTCTCTCTCTCTCTCTCTCTCTCTCTCTCTCTCTCTCTCTCTCTTTCACTGAAATATTTTCTGCAGCATTCTCTAAATCTATCTGCAATGTAAATCTGTTATCGGTTTCTAATTTTTCGATAGTTGACTTCAGCATGAAAGTCTGTTATTTCTTGTTTATTTCAGAGGTATACGGAAGAGTTGAACTACGCGAGTTTGATTCCCAGGAGGCGATACACGTAAAATACTGAAACAGAAGCGTATTCAAAACCGAAGAATTATTATACTGTTGAAAGAGGGTATTGTAAAGGGAAGAAGAAATAAGTAAAACCTTTGAACTGTAAGGAAAGGCAAGCGTACAGTTTTCGAATTTTATTGGAGCCAAATCAGCACTGAAACAATAATAATTTTTGTTTCAAAAGATACTCGAACCGGCTGTTAGGAAGTACAAGAAAGTTTATTATCCTGTTGAGAGAATAGAATAATACTTGCATTCTCAGACACTATGTGCGTTCTGATTGGTGTTATTAAAATTGATTCTTAAAATAACTTGAAAGAACGAGAGAGATTTCTCCACCTTTATATTTTCTATTTACTTTCAGTCTATGAATAGGTTGGGCCTGATAGCGCGGCCGGTAAAAAGTAAAAATAAGAGGAAGGAATTGAGTTTTGTAATTGGAATGTCTGTTATCCAAAGAACTGCAACAAAAAATTCTTTCTATTTTCATTTGTGGGTTTCACATAGAAAAAAATAATGTTAGACTTTCAGTTGACTTGCATTTAATACAGTTACTGTTATATCCGTGATGGATCTTGTAGAAAAATTCCTCTATCTCGGTATGTGAGTTCAATTTCCCTTCTTCCTTTTTTGCTTGCATGTTCGTGGCTCACTCCCTTTTCGACATAAAGAACAAATAGGTAAAGTTAACGGCGGTATCGTCTTTCCGTCGGTCAGTAAGTAAATTACTCACTAGTATAACAAGTAAAAAATGCGCCTAAGTTTCTTCGGCGCAATCGAGTTTCCTGTACATCGTATAGTCAAGACCACCGAAAACATATCTGTCTTTCGGCGGTGTCGGTATAATGCTGTATGAGCCATGGCCCATGAAACTTTAACCACGGGCCGGTGGTTGCCTATCTTATTATCGTTGCCAAGATAAATGGAGTGAGAGGTCGTCTTTCTCCAATACATTTATGTAGATATATTTATGAAGTTTGTCTAAATTATTATCCAAAGCCAGTAGCATGATGTAATACACAGTTGTTTTAGAAAAAGTTATTTAAAATTAACTTAACCCTTTGCCAGACATTTTTAAGAGTTATGATCCCAATAAAAATTATCTTCAAGGATAGGAATCGATACGCGATATAGGATTAATAGCTGCCAAAATTACTCATTTCAATAAGCGTTTCCGCTGTGTATTCGCCTCATTGTTTATATATATTTTAATTTTTATAATTAAAGATAAAAAAAAAATTATATGAGACAGTGTAACGCCTTTGGCCTTTGTCATCACATTTTTCTTTAGATTAGGGTAGAAGACACTCACTTTGAATATGCTACATTTGTATGAGACTTCTGTTTAACGAAACAAACAGTCATGCACAGAAGACGTATAATTTGGCAATTACTTCACATTTGATTCATGACTTTAATAACGAAGAATCAAGGAAAGTTCTATATAGTTTATCAGACCAGACTATTTTGATATTTGATATTTAGAAATTAGATTTTTAATTCTCATTTCATATCCTTCGTTTTCTATGTTTATATGTTTTAAGTTGTTATAAATTTATTTTTTGTCGTTAGAAATGTAGGTGGGGTAGTAATGTGGGTGGTAATGCACTTTTTTAATGTGAAGTCAATTTAACAAACTGCTTTTCCAGTAAGTTCTGAGGAAAAACTAAAATAGTTAAGGATCACCAAAGCGAAATAATCATAATCTTTCTAGAATTGAGAACATTTCAGATTAAGCGAAACTGCCATGTTAGCACCGCTACCCTTCACTTAGCTTGTTTCATTTTAAAAACCCATTACCTCATTAAAAATATAATGTTCCATCAAGAAAAAAGAAGCGAATTAAGATTGAATCCACTGATAAGTCATTGACTTGTTATGAAAACGACAATGGAAGACAGCAGGAAATAAAGGATTTCAGAACAATGGGAAAGTTACACGGAAGTTACAGATGTTATTAGATATACAGAGGGGAGATTTAAGAAAAAAAACCATAAGCGTAATATGGCGAGAGAAGTGGAAAGAACTTAAAAATGTAATTAAGAGATTACCTTCGATCGCAACTACTTAGCTATGAGAGTTTCGTTGTTCAAGTTTCCACTTAAGTGGTTAAGGTAGCAAACTGGTTTTTATTATGTATATACATATACATACATAATTTATGCATGTATATGTGTATGTATATATATATATATATATATATATATATGCACACATAAATATATATAGATTAATATATATTATATGTATATATGCATATATATATATATATATATATATATATATATATATATATATATATATATATATATGCATGCATCCATTCCTCTACTTACTGTGTATATCTTACCTTTTTTTTAAATATGATTGATTCCATTCAGTATAAACGTGTATATTGCAATGACAGATAACCATCCATTTCCACTCTGGCTGAGAGATTTAGGTTAAATTGCAAGTTGATCTGGACCATTTGTGCAAACGGAAGTGGTAACTTTAATAAAATGGAAATATATAACAGTGAAATTTTGAAGAATACTTTTATAAACGGACTTGACTCATTACTGAAATTGTATATTGTTGTGAGAAACCTATTATTGTAAATGAAATTTCCTCTCTCTCTCTCTCTCTCTCTCTCTCTCTCTCTCTCTCTCTCTCTCTCTCTCTCTCTCTCTCTCTCTCTCTCTCTCTCTCTTTCTTTTTTAGCATACTTATAAACTAATATTCACTCCATGATCTGATAGATATTCAAAGCCGGAGAAACAACAGATGAAGGTTATTTGTGTGATGAAAGTTTTAGGATTCTTCCGTAGATCATTGTATAATAAAATGATGTGATTAGCTTTTTGCCTCCAGCAAAACTGCACGTTCTCTTACTGAAATCCGTTAGGATTTATTGTTTAAGACGGAAGAACCATCTAGTATGTCTAAGCAAAATTGGAAGAAAGCTTTACTGCCATGAAGAGGCGCATTTCGTTTATAATTAGAGCGCCACTAAATTTGCAGTGTTCCCTTAATTTTATTTTAGGATGAAGTACTATCTGTTAGCCTTTTGGTAACATAACTCGATTTCACTGACTTAAGGAATAATACCTTTGTGAGTTTGAACTTTGGACAAACGCTGAAATTTATAGTGAACCTATATTCTCCAATCCATGATATGGTCACAATAAAAGCTTCGATTTAAAAAAAAAAAGTAAAAAATGCGCCGAAGTTTCTTCGGCTCAATCGAGTTTTCTGTACAGCGTATAATCAAGGCCACAAAAAATATAATTATCTTAAGGTAGTCTCGGTGTAATGCTGTATGAGCCGCGGCCCATGCTCCTCTCAGCCGGCCGTGGTGACCTGAGTTATTGCGTTGCCAGAAGCACGATTATGGCTAATTTTAACCTTAAATAAAATAAAAGCTACTGAGACTAGAGAGCTGCAATTTGGTATGTTTGATGATTGAAGGGTGAATGATCAACTTACCAATTTGCAGCCCTCTAGTGTCAGTAGTTTTTAAGATCTGAGGGCGGACAGAAAAAAGTGCGGACGGACAGACAAAGCAGGCACAATAGTTTTCTGTTCAGAAAACTAAAAGCATTATCAAATGTACTGAGAGGGAAAAAACAATTTATTTTATTCTAGACCAGAATGAAATTTTAAATAGTACTCTATCAAGCATTAAAGACTCTGCACTACAATGAACGCAAGCGCTCAATTAGCGCATAACGACGAGTCACTGGTTCTCAGTCTAACAATAGGACACAAATGTTCACCTGATCTCTTAATATTATTTCATTCTACCATGCAAATTGCTCCGAAAGGTCTACAGTGCTCTGCAACACAAATCTCTCACCCTTTATTTTACAGATTTTTGTCATCGAATTAATTTTTTTCTTGGGGGCGTTTTTGACTAATTGCTATCTATTTCGAGTTAATAATCGTATTGTTGTCGTATATATTTTTTCACAGGAATTTTTCCATTACACTAAACAATAAACTTTTAATGCAGATATCTTTTTGAAGCCAAAGTACCTATAAAGAATTACATACCTGAATCCTTATAGGTCTAACAGTCTGCAGGCAAGGTAAAAAAATACATATACGGGGAACCAAAATTATCACGTTATTCTACAACTTTTAAATCCATTCGATATCATTTTAGGAGTAAATATGAACATTTCAGAGTTTTCCCTTAAGTAGAAACTTGAAGGTTTCGTCGCACATCAGCCAAAGATTTAGTCTTAAAACCACACAGGGGGCTTATGCAAGGAAGCTTTGTCTCTGCCTTTGCATCTGGCAAAGGCCCTCCAGTAAATGTTTCTTTTATTAAGCAAAAATCATAATTCTCAGGTCTGACTCCGCTACAATATATGTCGAGAGAATCTCTATAACTGCAGCAGTGTTCCACAGACGGCGTGACGTGAATATTCCTTGATGAACAAATGAGACCCAGAACCTTTTTGGTAACTGAAAAGATAAACATTCCAATACGTTCTGTGAACTTGCGAGACACGGTGAAATAGAACTGAGAGGGATTCCTGGATCAAAGGGAATCCAAACCCTTTCTTGCTCCAAACTCATCCTCGGATTCCTCGCAAGTGACGTCACTAAACCACTCATAGCGGAAACAGGATGCATCAAAAGAGAGGAATTCTTTGTCGTATTTCCGGTGGGAAGGGCACTCTGAATACCAAAACATGCAGCATCGCTTGTGTTTAGGGAAAAGTATACATCAAATACAAACTTTGATTCTGGAAGGCTATAGTTCACAAAAATAGTAACCATTTAACAAAATTGATTCATACTTAAATCTCGTTATAACACCTGTAAAAACTCAAATACACCTTGTAATATGCGCAGAAAAAAAATATATAAAATGATTTAAAGATATTTTGTGACAGTCAGTGCTTAAAACATTTCTTACTTGAGTCATAAGCCATTAGCCACTAGCTTGTAAAACAACGTTTGTAAAAACTTAAATATACCTCGCAATATGTTGAAGGAAAAATTATACGAAATAAATTAAAGATATTTAAGCAACCGGCAATACTTAAAACATTTCCTACTTTGACGATAAGCCCTGAACTAAAAAAAATAAAATAATAAAAAAATTAAGGATCAGTGACACCTCGTTACATAATTATCTCCAAAATATTCGTCAGGAATTATATTCACTTGAACCTACACACGCCAATAATTCATGAGAGAAAGAGACAGAGAAGCAGATTTCTTGTGCAAACTGAACTTCGAATGATTCTGTCAAGGCTACATTCAAGGTTTTTCCAACACTTTAAACAAGAAAGTGTGATGATAGGTTTATTTGTATGTAGAAGATTATTATGTAGGAGCAGAGAATAACAAAAATTAGCATACTGAGGAGCAAGACTTTCTAGTAAAAGAAAAATTGCATGTTTCATTTTTACCATAGACAGGAAATGGAACTGGAATGTAAAACTTAGGCTATAGGCCAAGCGCTGGGACCTATGAGGTCATTCAGCGCTACAAGGGAAATTGAGAGTTAAGGTTTTCATGGTGTAAAAGGAGGAAAACCTTGCAGTCGCACTGAGAACAAATTGTTAGGAGAAGGTGGAAAGTGAAATGGAGGAAAGCTAATAAGAACGAAAGTACAGTAAAAGGAATGAAAGGGTTTGCAACTAGGTGCCGAGGCGATGTTGAAAAGAACCTTAAGCAATACCTACAGTGCACTGCGTGAGGTGCACTGATGGCACTACTCCCCTACGGGGGTTTTATAGACAGGAAACCTTATACTTGAAGTATGAAAACCTGAAGGATGAGTGCCGAACATATAAGCTCCATATCGACCTCCATCAACTACACTTTCGTGCTTTTTGTAAAAAAAAAAAAAAATATTTACCACAGATCCTTCCTCACCCTTATGGTATCCTTCCTGTCTGTTTCTCTTATACACCCAACCTTAAAACTGATCTTTTTATTATTTTTTTTACTCGGTTACCTTATAAATTATTTCTTCTTTGCCATCCTCCCATCAACCAGTTTTCTACATCATATATTTCACAAACAGTTCGCCTTATAAAACTATGCTTTTTCTCTATTTTCCATTGGACAGTCCAGCTTTATTTTCTTGAAGGACGATATTTCTTACATATTATTCATATAGCCTGAAGCTTGCTTCTTCCAATCCTTGTGTAGAAGTCTTACTATCTTTCTTGTATCTCCCCTGCTTTGACCCAACTGTATATATATATATATATATATATAATATATATATATATATATATATAGTATATATATATATATATATATATATATATATATATATATATATATATATATATATATATATTTGTGTGCATTTCATTTTCAAAATATCCACAACACTTAAGTCATATTCCTTGGCAATAAACACCTTTTTCACGAGTTTAACTGAAAATTTCCACGTAACAACCAATAACTGATCAGTGAACTGGAATTAATTGACTTCAAAACAGTTTGTTTTACCTATAAATTATTTTCGAATGACCGTAATTTTATTCAACAATTTTATGCCTCATTTCCCATTTACCCGTTTGCACGGAAAACGATGCCGTAATGAACTTACACATTCTAGTACCTTTTGATCAGAAATGACTTCTGAATTTAACTTTGAATATATTTTTTTTATATTAAACACAGTTTTTTTCTCTTAGAAGGTATGTGAAAATGATGTGGTGATTAAATCCCGCTTTGAATACTGAACATGCACTGCGTACTGGAGATTAAATGGGGCCAATAATTATAGTCATTAAGAGAAAAAAGTTCAAGAAATTTGTAAACGCTAATTTGCAGTTGTGTTGCCAGATATTTTACATTTATAGTTATGTGAGAGAGAGAGAGAGAGAGAGAGAGAGAGAGAGAGAGAGAGAGATGTTTCGGAAAACTAAAGGAGAAACAGGTCAGGATTTATACCCTATGAGGTATATCTGCATATGTGCACACGTTCTCGTCTTCTTGGTCCGCACTGCGAGTCACTATCATATACTTAGATAATTATGTGATAAAACAGACTCTGTTACACAGGTAAATTTTATGGGGATACTGAAATTTAAAAGATTGGACGTGCCGTTCAGAGCTTTGCTTGCTCAGCCTGTTGAGTATAGGGAATGAGACACTCAACAGACGCTGCAAACGAAGTTGATGTTTTGGGTTGCACAAGCACTTGGGGCAAGGAATAAATGAAACTTGTCTTTGCCATGTAATATTTTGCTGAGCAAATTGCTAATGGCAAAATAGGCTGTCCAGTGTACTTCTGATAATATTTGAAAACAATAATATGACGAGAAAAAATTAAATGTGAAAGGAAACTATAATGAGGAAATACAAAATATTATCGCATTGTGTATTTTGGTTAAGCATAGAGAATGATTTTGCAAAAAAAAAAAAAACTTAAGATGGTTTTCTGAAGCGGATTAATGTCGAATACTGTTAGCAAATATGATGATTGAAACATGATTGAAACTTTGCAGAACACATCTTGATCAAACTAGCGTAAGGTCCATGCCTACCTGCACCATCAAAGCCTTATTCGAATATGATTTAAGGTCAGCTTTTATCGAGATTTTGTTTTAATCAGGTCGCCACAGTAGGAGCATATTCTAGACGCGAAAACGATCAGTTTTGAAGTGGAAAGAAAGAAAATGGGACTTGGCTCATTCGAGAAAGAAAACGAATGGCCGATCTAACAGAATTAAGATATATATATATATATATATATTTTTTTTTTTTTTTTTTTTTTTTTTAGCTGAAAATCATTATTTGAGTATTACAAATTACAAATGACCACTTTGGTAAATCTTGAATTGCTTCGTAGAATCCATGTGAAAAAAGTCACAGAAAAATAATTCACAGAAAAAAAGTCAGAACAAAAGTCAAGGGGAAAAAGTCACAATAATCTTTCCTAGATAGTGACCCCCATGGGCTTTAACCCGGTATGTATCCGCCTTTGCGGCGTGTTTAGTACAAGCCCGTTGGTGATTACCGTATAAACATAAAAAAAGGACTAAATATCATAAAGATAATGACCCCCAAGAAATATTGTGAATTTTTACCCTGTGACTTAATTACCGGCCGCCATAAATTAATGTGACTGTTTTCCTGTGATCTTTTTCCTAGCCCAAATTATGACTTTCCTGTGGCTTTTTTTCCTGTGGCTTTATTACAGGCCACCGCTTCCTAAAATTTGCTACATTTGATCGTATTTGAAAGTAAGCGGGAAGTAAGCTCAGGCTTAGGTCGTTTTGAATTAGCTGCATTTTTGATATACTGTAAAATAACGGCTCCTTAAAACTTGATTTTTACATTACCGTTGTCATGTAAATCGTTGTTTTCATAATTTCCTATGATTCTAAAGTATTAGTATAAAGTTTTTTTTACTAGGGTTCGTTAACATAAGCTAGTTTTATCCACTGGAAAATGTGAGTTTTGAAGACAAATTTCTGTCGCACTGTTTGACGAAAATTGATTCGGGCGACGTTTGGTCAAAACAACAGTTTATGCGATCCTAGAAAAGTCCCACCACTGTCTCGTAACGTACATATCAAGTATTGCAGCTTTCGTTCCCTTTTTCCCCCTATTTATCTGGACCGCTGGTATGGATGCTATATAGTGTCGTGACATGCCGCCCAGATGTCGGGAGTTCGCGCCTCCCCCAAGGCGATGAAAAAAGCACTGGATCAAGATCAGTTACTGCTGCATTGTGGCGTCTACGGTGGGATGTTGAAACCAACATTCTTTGGAAGCTTGAATTTCAAGTCAGTGGCCCCTGCGTGCTTGTTCCATGTGAATAGGTTTCATCTACTGAAATGTGATAATAATAATATTTCATGTTGCTGAAACGATCCTTGAGCCCCGTCATTACAATATCGCATACGCTAAGGCTGTAGCCTTGTCATCGGTTGTTAAAATTCTACAAAGCAACACCTTAAATGCGCACTGTATTCATTATAGCCATGAGTGTTTACACATCGGATGTTATTCCCTGATAAGAGGAATATATGTCTAGGCCTAACGCAGCCAACTTGTAAATTATCAATCTTTACTGAAGATTGCTACGACCTTAGCAATTCGATGCTAGTAGATGCCTTTCCAAAATGGAATTTAAATTTCTTGCAACTGTTGAACATACGTCTATACGTATTATGTATGGAGTTTGGGGAACTTAGGTATTAACATGTTAACGTGAAATTATATTATTTTGTAGGTAGCGAACCGATGAAACCTTTTTCCGATCACAATAGTTTATGGACTTTTTACATTTGCCTTAGTCAACTATGATTTGATTGTTTTGTAACTATTATGAGTTACCTTTATGCTTTCTCCCGTGAAAATTATACATAATTTCCTCAAGAATTTTTGTATTTCGGAAAGTTTATTAATTTATCAAACCTGAATTTTTAATAAGGAAAATATATGAAACTTTTTAGGATAGACACGTATAAACTTTTCATAAAGTCGTGAATGCCAAACGATGATAATGTTTCTATTTAGTTTACGATAAGATCTAAGTTTTTTCTATTTATATCTATTTTAGCTGCTGGGATTATTGATGACGTCAGTTTCATTAGCCGGGTGTTCCTTTTTCATCTCTCAAGATCATGAGTAACAGTTGAAAAAAAGGCTCTGTTGCCAAATATTTGTGTAATTAAGAAAATGTAATTGAATAGTGTTTTGCATCATATAGTGTTTTTGTATAATTCTCAGGGTAAATTAAACAACTGGCTTTGAACAGGAAAACAAATGAACGCTGTAGAAGGAAGCCCCTCCCATTTGCTGACGTAAGAGTCAATAATTTATTTATTTACGTTGATTTTCGAGACTGGGGTGAAATAACCAAATCGTTCCTTATTCAGCCTTATATTTTGTAACTTTTATACAGCCTCACTTATTTATTTAACATGTTTATGATATATTATAATCAGTATGACAGACGTCATAGGCAGTGTGGTTCTAAATTGCTTTGATCTAGGCAAATGTCAGCATCCTTTTGACAGAATATTTGCAATTCTTCATACTTGCTACTTACGTAGGTGGATAATTATAGATAGAGGTGTTTTAGTGTTTTTCAATATAAAAATTGTAAGGTTTAGAACCATCGTCTACTGTTACTGGACCGGAACAACCAGATTTTCTCTCTGCTTACGTGGTCAGTTGCCGGTTACGGCTCAAGGGGAGAAAATGCGTCCGGTCGCTTGCTTGAAAGTGGTCGGTGCTTTGTGGATGTTGCGGAAAGACAGACAGATGTTTCCGTTATGTGCTGAAGGGTATCATATATTTGAAGCAAAAATATATAGAAAATTATTCGTGCAGTTCTCCGGTAATAATGTTTTATCTGGAATGAAAAACACGGGAAGGATGCAAGAAATTACGTACTTAGAACCCAAGATTCCTCCATAGTGCTAAAATTGTGGAGAAACTTTTTGAACTTCAAAGCATACTTATTGTTCAAGGTAAGCAGCAGAATATTTATTCTCATCCCTTTCGGTGACCAAACTATGTATCCTGTTGGCAAGGTTATTTTCCTGTTTAAGGAAATACAATTAAATGTCATTTTTTTTTAGTTTTCCGAGTTACGTAGACAGCACTGCTAGGAACTTGGGTAAGCGTTACGGGCCTGTAAGGTCCAGGTGACATTTAGGCAAAAGGAGCCAACAAGTAAACGACGATTTTGGGAATCAAATTCAGAGATGACTCTGGAATGCACAGTGACTTTATGCAAATAGTAATGGTACTCCAATCGGCTATTTTCACGCCAGACTTGATTACCGGATGGCAGAATTCAAAACGGAGATTCCAAGGTTAGTAGAAGCTGCAACATAGTTTAGGACACGTGGCAAAACCCGTGGCTGGGTGGCATTTTCCCAAGATGTAACCGAGTACCGGGGCCTTTCCCTGAAAAAAGCGGACACCATATCTTAGAAACTAACAATGGAATTTTTTTGAAAATCTGTTTTCCACGCCCAATTTATTTAGAGGTACTAACCTAACCCAACCTTACCTAGGGGCATGGCAAAAAAAAACCGGCGCTGGTGCTATGCTAGCATACATCTCAGGAATTTGCGGCCGGGTGCCAGAAGTGGCTAGTGTGGATATTACTGATAGCCCGCTTGTGTGTCGAGAAAAATAAGGATTCCCCCACAGACTTTGGAAAAAAGTACTAATATGCACAATCATTAATTGTCATATATATAGTTAATTATAACAATCAGGTGCATATGAATCTATACTGTATATATTTTGGTCCAAAGTTTTGATTTGTATAAAATGACCCGCTGAAAAAATAACGAAGTTGGTCTTGGGAAAGTTATTAGGATCATAGGATGTGTATTAGTGGTACTTCGGTGTTGCGGTCGCTAGCGAATCACCAAGATTCAAATTAAATACCTACAGCTAGTGAAATATATTCGGCCGTCAGTGGGTTGTGCTATGTCTGAATTAAATATTTAGAAAAAGTAAGCCTATTGTTACTGAAGTTATCGCAAGCAAAATAGCGTTTTTTTTCGCCGTTCTTGTGATGTTGTACAGTCAGGGAAAAGACTCCTTTTGCCCACTGCGTTCACTAGACACGCTAAATGGCAACGCCGCTTTTGTTTATGTAGTAGAAACTGTTGAAAATATGAATGAATTCGTCTCAAAGGCAAGCCTTATTGGTGGAGACGTTTCCTTTCCTGTTAGTATATATTCACTTATTTCAAAAGAAACAAAATGACCTGACAAAGAAAAAAGTTTACGAACAAACTACAACGTGATTCATGGTTTTATATGTGATTTTTTTTATTAGATAAGACGTTGTATCAGAGGGAAATTACATATAAAGTAATATTATCGTACACTTGCGTTTGGCTTTTGAGACTGACGTGGGAAACAGAGGAGGATGGACGGGGGTTGGGGGTGCGTGAAGAGGGATACTCTTTCTAAAATGTATAGATCTCTCTGGCGTGGTTGTCTGGGTCTTTGCAGGTAAGGCATATATGCCAAATGTATAACAACAACAGCGAGATAAAATCATTTCTCCCATTACAGATATCAAATTAAACCTTTTTCGTTACGCAGAATTCCAAGTCTATTACATAGGTTCACGATTGATAATGTTTTTTTAAGCAATTGCAAGAAACGGAATCAGAGTTTCTATCAATATGGCATCTCATTTTGGTGGTGTTGCCAGTACCTCACACACGGATCCACGTGCGTTTAAATCCACGGGTAAGCAGCTTAGATTTTCTCTAGGGAGCACTTTCGGTGGTCACGGTCATCACGGTATTATTGTCTGGAGGCATTTCTCGTTTCTACGTATACCTTGATTTCTTAACATCGTAGGTAAAGAATAAATTGGTAAGCAAGGAAATATGAAATAAAGCATAACAGTAAGTTTGCCAAGAGAAAATAAACATTCGTATAGACAGATCTCTGTCTCTCTCTCTCTTTAAGAAGGTTGATGGGCGCAAATTTCTCTTGGAAAGGCAAGATGTAACTGTAGCTCGGTCAAGATTTTTGAGAGAGATGAAGCGTCGCAAAGGAGTCAGGGCAGAAATTCGTGTATCTCGACGAAACTTGGGTCAATCAAAATTACACTGGGCTCAAGTGAAGTCTTATATGGCGAAAAAGAATACGTTCAAACTGGCAGACCTTAAAATTTTAGTGCAAGAAGCATCGAACAATGTCACGGCGGAAAACTGGAAGAATGCAGCGAGCACGTAGAGAAAATTCAAAGAGAGGATGCCCGGCAAGATGTGGCTGTAGACAAGTTGGTTGACAGTTTTGTCATCAACATAGCTGATAGCTCTGATGACTAGTTTTCTGAATAAATTATATATAAAAAAGAGGATTAGGCCTACAGGGGAAACCTCTCTCGAAAAACAAAACGCACCTTGACTTTTACCTCAGTGGTGGTGTGGAAAAAAGTTTGATTGAAAAAAGTAGTCTTTTAAAACTTATGATCGTTACTCCTCGTTATAGATAATATATAGGCGACAAAGAAGTTTATTTTAATTCGTATTTCGAAAAATGAACAAGAAATATATCACCTATTTCTATAGCATTAATTAAATACTTTTAAGTATCTAATTGTGTAATAATGATAAATGTACATCTATCTACAAGTACTGACAAAATAGATAAGGTGATCATATGTAAAAAAAAAAAAAAAAAAAAAAGCCGTAAGATTTAGAAAAGAGAGAGAGAGCGCAGGGCGGAGTAGGAAGGAGATTAAAGTACCTGGAAATCAAAAGCCCCAAAAATCTTATAAGTATAGCCTCAGGGTTTGTCTCGAAGACATTTAAAGGTCTGTCACACACGTGTCAGTAGCCTGTTTTCGTAAAACTGGCAACAGGGCAGATCTTTAAAAGCCTTGCCAGAGAGATCTATTCGTCGTAGCAAGAGTTTTTTTTTTATAGTAAGGTAGAAACGATGAACTGTCGAAGCATGTATAGCTCCGTTAACGATTTTTCCCCCAACTCCTAAACCTTTTGAAGCTAGTTCTGATTTCCCATTATAACGATAAGTAATGTAGCTACAACGACTGAAAATATTGTGTTAATTCCGTCAAAATTTATAATAAAAGTGTAGTTTCCTTATTCAGTATCTTAACAGTAGTTTGCATTAGTTAGTTATAAATGATTTGTTTAACCAGACCTCTGAACTCTTTTAGAGTTCTTCTCGGGCTGGGAAGTTTGCATTAGGATCAATTCAGTTGTCGAATACCATAACCTTGACCAGTCCCGTTCAAATGTTCCTAAACACAATTAGCTACATTAGAGTTCAAATATTTACATATCATCTAGTCTACGCTGAAAATTCCGCCAAAATTGCGTAATTCAATCGAACAGCAGAGGAAATGTAGTTATATCTTGAACAGCCAACCGTTCTGTATATCGTTATCAGAAAAGAATCAAAATTTTTTGTGAGAATAAGGATGAATAAAATTATTGGAAATACTGAATTCCCAACAGATACACAGGAGTTTGGAGATGATACTAATGCGAGGACAGATATTAAATTTTGAATTGATAAAAATTTCATGAAATGTACCGGCAGTCCTGATGGGAATTCTATTTTTAGAGCTCATTCGTTGTGGCCAAGAATATACGTTGTTTACCCAAGAAGGGCCAACAGAGGTTGGCTAAGAACGAAGTTTCCTTTCCACCGACTGCTGCTGAGATCACTTGAACAACTTTTCATATGGAGTTATTTTTACTGTTAATCTTATGCCACAGTTTTAATCATGATTTATCAGCCGCTTACTGTTGCTAAACGCTCTTTTACTTTCAAATTATACTTAATATTCTTTGTAACATGGATACTGTGATATAGAATGCATACCTTTTTTGCTTATATACAAAAATTCTATAGTAGCCTATAGTAAAAGCTCCTCTGTCTATATTCATTGTTGCACGCAAATTTCATATGTCTTTAGTTCTTGGCCAAGACAAAAATATCCTTTTAAATACGAAATAATCATTAAAAACAATGTTATTCACATAAATTATATATATATATATATATATATATATATATATATATATATATATATATATATATATATATATATATATATATATCAGTCATTTATATGTTGGCGTGTCTCTAAGGGATCAATGACCAGCACCAAGTAATTGAAGCATAGGCTAATTGCTATTAAAGCTAATATTTGCGTCTCAGAGCCAAGAGTCATTGATGGTGCAGCCAACCATCAGACCAAAAGTGGAATGTGACCTCCCATGATTTCATAGGTTCATATCATAAGAACTTGGATCTGGATTCTGTTAATTGAGAAGAGTGTCATTCATCTACAACCAATCTTAATAGTTTAAGTGGAATCCATCCACCCAAGGTCCCTCTGCACGGGTGTTTGAAGTAGAAGAATAGCATAGCAGAGAGCAATATTTTAATGTATATTAATATCGTGCATATTTCACAATAAACGCGTGGTCAACATCGCTGAATGAAGCTATAAGTGGAATTATATAATATATGTATGTATATATATATATATATATATATATATATATATATATATATATATATATATATATGTATATATATGTATATATATACATATATATATATATATATATATATATATATATATATATATATATATATATATATGTATATATATATATATATATATATATATATATATATATATATAATATATATATATATATATATATATATATATGTATATATATGTATATATATGTATATATATATGTGTATATATATGTATATATATGTGTATATATATATATATATATATATATATATTATATATATATATATATATATATATATATATATATATATATATATATATATAACTAAACGATAATTATCAAGCTATATATTTTCGGTGTTCCTCCCTTGATAGAGGCTGCCTGACAGTGGTTCTCGAAGCCTCCAAGAGAGTAATAAGGAAAGAGCAATGGCATGGCTTGGCTGTTCACTCATTAATATCATAAAAGAATGCTGGCCACATTTAAGTAAATGAGCAAAATAAATTTATTTGATGTCATTAAGAAGCAATTACATTCGCTAGATATTTGTGTGATTACATGATATCAACTCTCTCTCTCTCTCTCTCTCTCTCTCTCTCTCTCTCTCTCTCTCTCTCTCTCTCTCTCTCTCTCGTCTTGAAAAAATGGGTTGTGGACAATGAATGCGATTTTGTAGTAATTGCATCGATATTTTTTTTGTCACTGTAGCGACAGTATCAGTTGATGAAATGGAAATTCCGCAGTAGCTTCTAAAGATTTTGGACTTATAAGCAAAATCGTTAAAGAAGCTATGCATGGTTTGATTAGGCAGTTCGCCGTCCCTTCCTTCCCTCGGAACAACTTCTACCTTCTTCCAACCTTTCACCTTCCATCCACCTCCGTCTCCTGTGTCAGTCTCAGGAGCCAAACGACACTGCATAATGATATCACTCTACGTAATTTCCCTTCTCTAAAGCGTTTTATATAATCCTGAGAAAAAACTTATAAACCCATTTTTCACGTTGCAGATTGTTCACACATTTTTTTAACTACGTATTTTAGTTTTTGTGAAATAAAGTAAGTAAATATGTTAACTGGTAAGGAGACGTCTTCACCAATCAGTTAATAGTATTACTACTTAACTACATAAACAAAAGCGGCGTTGCCATTTACAGTGTATCGTGAACTCAAGGGATAAAACAAATTTCCCCGACTGTACAACTGTGTCAGTACTGAGTAACCGTGGATTCAGGTTTTTGTTTTTCAAAATCAGATTTTCAGGTGCAAGGTAAAGGCTTAGGAATTCTCGTGAAAAGTTTGAAATACTTGTCATTTGTCAAACGTTCTCGCCCTCCTTTGAACTAAATTAAATTTATTGATGATCATTTCATCTGTAAGGTAGGAATTCACCTGTGAGGAGTCTTATAAAATTACTTTCTTGTACAACTTTACATTTAGAGATTCACGACATGCCCACCCAACTCGTGGGCATGTTTCATTAGCGACATACTCGCCGCAAAAGGTGAAAAATAAGGTAACACAATGATACCGTAATCGCCGTGTGGTCCCGCGTTGGGATTTTGATTAAAGGTGCTGGTGTTAATTCGTATGTACGGAATTATATACAATTTGTCCCCTTTATCTTTACGTTCAGTGGAGATTTCTTCAACTGACGGGGTAGGTGGTGTATACAGGTATATACGCAGGCATGTCGAACTGTGCGAGCATGGATCAGAATGCGTTTTTCAAGTTACGTTCATCGTCATCCACGATTATTTTTGGCGCGTCTTTTACTGAACATCACCTGGTCCCTGGTGCGGGCTTCATTTCCTTGTCAGTTTGTTTGGGTGCAGTGTATTCGAAGGTTTTCCCCAGTAGGTTTGGTCGCATATAGGCTCATTTTGTGAATTTTTTAAATTCCCAAGTGTTTTTGGCAGTATACATCTGTACTATATTAATCATGTTATTTTTCTCAAATTCTAAAAGGCAGCAGCTTTAATGCCGTAGTTCTACATTATCCATATGTATTTTGTTCATGATTTTTGCTTCCGTTGTCACAAATTCTGCTGTGCGTTGAGTAGTCAATGATACACTTAAAAAATTTAACGTGTGCTTAAAGTGCATTGTTTTATCCGGCCCTTAAAGGGCTCTAGTATTAACAGCCAAAATGTCTTCCCGATCAATTAAGCAGGGTCTGGACAGGATCGTGGGTAATATGGTGAACATTGGTTATTCAAGTATGTAAGAGACCAAATGTTATTTACCTAGATACCTTAAAAAAAACAGTTTTACAGTTTTGTACTTGAATTCGTACAAGGATCTATGCCAGGGTAAGAAGTACTGATCTAATCCTAAGACACTTTTTTATGAGTAAGATATGGTACCGTTCCGTGACCATGAGTGGAACGATGCGCCCTCGTAAGATAACGAAAAGTATATGCGAAAACAATGTCTCACCCCTGACTTTTACGATATTTTGAAAATAATTTTTAAAGTGTAGAGGAAGCTCACGACTTCTGCTGTATTTTTTTTAAAATAGACCATGTCAGTGGTGGCTTGGCATCAGCCCTCGCTACTCGAGTTGCTGGACTGAAGCAACAAAGAATGCATTCAGATATTTCAATGTAGTGACATGATAGTTGTAAAAAATTGATTACCCATTTTACCAGTTATCACTCTGGCTCATAAGTGATTGCTCCAGATAAAAGTAGAATTTGTAAAGATTCCATTCTGCCTTTTACCTTTTGATGAGTATATCTGTTGACAAGATTTGCCTATGGATATCATGTTTATCATCCAAGTTACCGTGTGTGACAAGATTTAAGGAAATTTGACCGTTTGGAAATGGGATAAGTTTATCTTGTATGGAAATTTACATTTCAAATTGATGTTTATTCCTCAGTTTTCTAGATCCGTTGATTAAACTGATGCATTAGTGCAGCAAATCAATTAGGATGCAAGAATCAATGTCAGATTGCATAGCAACTGATGTATTTTTTTCATTTCAAAGTTCTGATCACTGCCAACCACATCCCCAAGTACAAAATTGTTACTGTTTACCAGAAACTAATGCAATCTGGTCATTTTTGCAAGAGCGGAGGTATGCCACAAAAAGGCTTTGTTAGAAGTGTTATTCTTAGGACTTTTTCTTATTTTAATGTTAGCTCAAATATGTTTTGTTACCTTTGAATGGTGTTTTCCACAAAGTTTTAAGCTCATGGGTGTGTTTATTCCGCTCGTATTGAGTCGAAAGGACAATCTGTCTGTAGTAGACTACAACGCTTATAACAATAGGCTTTGGATAACAAGTATGACAAATTTTGCAAGTTCCATCGTTTGATGTTATTACGCAATTTTGACGGTACTAAATGAACAAAATTGTAAGATCCAGACATTCTGTCTGGTGATTCTGTTTACCGGACTCCGTTGTTTTGTGTACCCTCTCGGAATTGTATACATAATTTTGATTTTCTTTGCATTTTTTAGTTAGCACTTACGCCTGTAACTAGGTTATAACAAACTACGCGGTTTTTCCACCCAAGGGTTAGTTTAGCCATATCAAAGTGTATATATTAATACCTTTCGTTGCCCAATAAATGTGAAGGTCTTGATTTGCCTTAGGAGCATTCGCTTTTTGTAGATCAGGTTTTGTGTTTATATGAAACCTAATAGTTACAGTATGCCAAAAGATCATCGAACGAAGTGTGTATGAGAAAGTTTGTTGAGTTGAATAGAGAAAAGTCAGTTCAAGATTAACAGTTACAAAATATTTTAGCTGAGAAACTTTAGTTTCACGCTAGAGTGAAACTTTCATGTATTCCAGTGGTAGGCTATATCGAATTTATTTTAGCTTATATTAATGTTTTACCCAATCTCAATTTTTTTATTAAATAGTAAGTGCAAACAGATAAAACCATCATGGTGTGCCTATCTTTTTTCTAATTATGGTTTACTCTTTTTATAGATTGTGGGATAGTTTCAAGTTTTTGATGTCATACTTTTAGATGGGTAAACCTTGTAATATTGGTTTATAGTACAGTTTTTTTATTCTTGAAAGTGATTATTTCATGTAGCTGTGTGTATAATGCTCCTTGATGTAACGTAATACTGTATTAGCTAAACCAAGACTATTTTATATACCAAAATAAAGTATGTAAAATTAAAAAGAAAATAATCGAACCTAAACCTCCTGCTTTAAAGTGTTGGATCTAAGCCGTTGGCATTTATTGGTAAAAGGTGTGAAGGACTAAGTTACTGACCCTATGCTTGTTAAATCCCCGCTTTAGTCCTCCCCTTAATTATCTTCACGCCTTAGTGAGACGAGGATAGTATTTTGCGAATCCCTTTGGCCTTTCGCATAATTAAATTCATTACACTATAAAGCCCCAAAATCCTTCAATTTACATTTATTACATCCTGGATTGAGTTAATGGAGTAACGGTGATTCAGTGTTCACTTGTTAAAAATTTATGGTACAATAATTACATGCTTAGGATGCGTAATGAAAATTGACCAATTTATATTTGAAAACCGAGGAAAGGTGGTATGGATAAGTAATCGCAGACTGCCCCTATATCCCTATAGAAATCCCTTTGCTTTATGATGTTAGGTATTTGGTTAATAGCACTTTTCCCAACGTTGTTTAATATGTAAAAAATATATGCTCGGATAACCTTTAGAAAGTAGTAAATATCGTAGGAGCTCCGTATTTAATTAAATTTAGGCGATAATAACTGCATGATCTAGCACCGCGGCTGTAGTGGGGGTTAACTGTGTTGCCATGAATCCAGGTAAACAAGTCACAGGAAAAAAGTCACAACAATCTTTTTTAGATAGTGACCCCCAAGGGTTTTAAGCCCGTTGGGGATTGCCGGATAAACATAAGACTGTAAATATCATATGACCAAGAAATAATGTGAAATTTTCCCCTGGCTTTATTACCGGTCACCATAAATTGACATTTTTTTCCTAGCCAAAATTGATTGTTTTTCCTGTGACTTTCTCCTAGAACTTTATTACCGGCCACCGCTGCCATAACCCCAAAGCATTAATTGCAGAAAGCTAAAGAGTAAATCAGCGAATTTGTAGACGTGCCAGTGCTCAGTGTATGAATGCGTTTTTAATGCAGATTCACAGATTTTGACATTGAAAACCGAGACCTCAGAAGTTCAGTACCAAATGTATGTAGGGCATCACAGGTTTCAATGTTTTAGCAAATTTTCTTTCATTTAAGAGTTATTCATTTGATCGGTGTCAATATCCATACGAGGATAGTTTCAATGAAGTGAATTAACTTTCTTGTAATTAATCACCAGTTAGGGAATAATAAGCTCGTATTATGGATAAGAGAATTTGTAGATACTCTTTGATAAATCATGTAAGTGAATACTTTGTCAGTTTCTATCCAGGGTGTATCTTGTTATAAAAAGCTTACCAAGTCTTCCTAAATGTTGTAAACTTAACACTCTCATTACTTGGCAGAACTGCGTAATGACAGGAAGGTTCACCGCTAATATGACACTAAAATTTTTAGTGGTGACGCCCTGGACAAATTTTTGGAATATTTTCATATTAAAACAATTAAAATATGAAATCTGCCGATACTGTTAAATATCCACTTCTCAAATACCTATCGTAAAATGTCCAGTTTTAAAATGCCTATTAGCTTTCTAGGTAATTGTCCTCGTTTTGTAAACCCCAGTATCGATTGTTGATGATTGCACGGTAAACTCATATAGCCACAATACCCTCTCTTACCACCCCAGCAGTGCCATATAGTCAGCCAAAAATAAGACTAGATAAACTTCGTGAGATTAAAATAATTGTTTAAAAAAAAATAATAAAAAAAAAGAAACGTTTAGACACGATACCCTGATTTGCCCTTTCAACCTAAAATTGTTTCCCTGTTGTAGCGAGATAGTTGGCCTTTGGCTCACAATACCTTTTTCAAGCATTTTAGCATGACACATTTTGCAGAGTGACCAATCCTTGTTATCCCGTTTCCAAGTTATGCATGTGTTCTGGTCGGTGGTCGGTATAAAGTCGCAGGAAAAAAAGTCAATTTTGACTAGGAAAAAAGTAACGGGGAAAGAGTTGCATTAATTTATGGTGGCCGGTAATAAAGTCACAGGGGAAAAATTCACTATTTCTTGGGGGTCATTATCTTTCATATTTACAGTCTTCTGTTTGTTTATACGAAAATCCCCAACGGGCTTGTACTAAACACGCCACATAGGTGGATACATACCGGGTTAAAACCCTCAGGGTTATTATCTAGGAAAGATCGTGACTTTCTTCCTGTGGTTTTTTTACTTGGATTCATTTTGGTCATGGATCATAAACTTGAGTTATGCTTCTTTGACCTTTGCACGCAGACTCTGGAGATTGATAATGGTAGTCCATTTGTGAGCACAGCTGCATTTCATTAATTTAGGGAATATTGTTACATCTTTTAAAAATGTATTTTCACTGTAATTATACTTTTATTTAACAGGTGAGCGGTAATGTCGATTTCCCGAGGTAGGAGGCTGACTAGCGTGTTTTAATAACCTAAGTGATTATTCAAGGGGTCTAACCACCGATTAGAATATGGATGGAAGGCTTCACCAAAGGGGATTCTGAGAGGAGGTGAGTGCTTATTTAACTGCTTATTCTTGATATCAGATACAATATTGAAAGAGGCCGGAAATAAAGTCACAGGAAAAAGTCACAAATTTGGCTAGGAAAAAAGTTAGGGGAAAAAGTCGTATCAATTTATGGTGGCCGGTAATAATGCCACAGGGAAAAATTCACAATATTTCTTGGTCATTATTATTATCTTTGATATTGAGTCATTTGTTTGTTTTTTACGGTAATCCCCAGCGGCCTTGTACTAAACACGCCGCAGTTGTGGATACATACCGAGTTAAAACAAAAACAAAAAATCCCCAACGGTCTTGTACTAAACATGCCGCAAAGGTGGATACATGGATACATACCGGGTTAAAACCCTTGTGGGTCACTATCTAGGATAGATTAATTTGACTTTTTTTCCTGTGACTTTTTTCCTGCGACTTTTTTCCTGTGACTTTTTTCCTGCGACTTTTTTCCTGCAACTTTTTTCCTGCGACTTTTTTCTTGTGACTTTTTTTTTTTAACCTGGATTCTGTTGAAAGATCTCGGAATATCTTCGTCTGCATTTAACAAGTTGGCAGCCATAGATTATAAAAATCCTTGATTATTCTCTCCTCATCTGGTATCAATGAAACTGTATTTTAGATATTTGGTTTTTTACGTACGGAAATACAAAACCACTTTATATGTAAGTGCTGCGGATATACAAACCATCCTCTCTCATGTAGGAGTACTTTTAATTAAAAGGCTGTAGATTACATTGGGCAAATGTACAAAGCAACGCTAAATACCAACTTTCTCTTGAATGCCTTCCCCCTTTACAGAACTTTTGAGACTAAGCGATACCCCCTCTGTACTAAAATTTGTGAAATTATTCCAATTTGCCAACAATCCGTAATCAAATCTATATTTAGTTAAGAATTACTCAGTGTTATACCACTTTCTTTGTATATTCTTGATTTTTATGAATCGTAACTTCCGAAATTTGTATTGAGTAATATAACGTTCTTAACAGTCCCAAGGTTTTTTGACCTTTTAAGCAAAAAAAAAAAAACTCTTGGCCAATCTTAATTGTTTTATAAAGCAATATAAATGTTTCCTTAAGTTTTAAACAGGGTGACTAATTGTATTTGCATTTCCAGAAAATCAACTACCATCACGGAGGAAGAGTGGAACGTCTGTCCAAGAATATTATTTCCCTAAGGATCGAATTTTGCGGAGGCAAGCAGTCAACTTCAAATGCTTGAGGAAGCTTCAAGATAAAGTCTCACCGACTGCGAAGTTTTGAAAGCTTGTGTGCCGCAGTTGTACGAGATTCAAATGATGAAGTAACAAAAAATGTTAACTTGAAGTTCAGTATAATATAATGTTAGTGATTAAAATGAATAGTAGTGATTATTTTAATTGTTAAATTTAATAGGCAATGTAATGTTAGTGATTATGATGAATCGTAGTGATTATTTTAATTGTTAAATCTAAAAGGTAGTATAATGTAATGCTAGTGGTTATAATGGATACTAGTGATTATTTTAATTGTTAAATTTAATTGGCAGACTTTCGGTAACATTTTATATGTTTACGAGCCGAATTGTTGCACACAAAGCTTGCCGTAAATTTTGACACAAGAGAGACTATAGTTAATTTGTCGGTTAAGGATACGATTCTTTTATCAAGTATATCTTGAACATAAATGTTAAAATAGATGTTTATCTAGTTATTCCGCTTTATATCACAATGTGTTTAGTGTATGGTAAACTGTTGAGAAAAAACTAGGAAAATACTAAACGTTAATGGAAAAACTATTCAGGGTCTGTTTTTGTCGTATTTTGCGGATTTATTTTTCCCGTTTTGAAGTAATTTTTCGTAATAAAACTAACTCCAGTGAATTTGTCTAGAGGATTAATGTGAAATGTTTTCAAAGCGAATTATAAAATTAAAAATTAGTTTTACAAGTATATTGTTTGTTCGAACAATATACTTTTATTGTCAGACCAATGACAACAGTGGTTGTTAAAGAAAGAAATGCTGTTTTCTAAGACTTTTGCTTTTCCTTCGTATTCTGCATTAAGTTCAGCAAAATTTTAAATTCATGAGTAGTATTTCAATGCTTGGTATTATAAGATGTTAACTTACCTAAACTTTACTTGGTACTGTGCATCCATCATGCTTGTTGAATGCTGAGGAATCACCCCACAAATTATTTCTCTTTAAGGTTCAGGTTCATTTTCATACTTTCGGCTTTAATTGCGCAGTCTCTCTCTCTCTCTCTCTCTCTCTCTCTCTCTCTCTCTCTCTCTCTCTCTCTCTCTCTCTCACCTCACTAGTTACTCGGACCTGTACATTAATTGCTCTCTGTTAGTTTTACAAATTAGTTCTCGGATCGCAATTGGAACCTAGTTACTTTTCTCTCTCTCTCTCTCTCTCTCTCTCTCTCTCTCTCTCTCTCTCTCTCTCTCTCTCTCTCTCTCTCTCTCTCTCTCACCTCACTAGTTACTCGGACCTGTACTTTAATTGCTCTGTTAGTTTTACAAAGTTCTCGGATCGCAATTGGAACCTAGATACCCCTCTCTCTCTCTCTCTCTCTCTCTCTCTCTCTCTCTCTCTCTCTCTCTCTCTCTCTCTCTCTCTCTCTCTCTCTCTCATTAGTTACTCGGACCTGTACTTTAATTACTGTTAGTTTTACAAATTAGTTCTCAGATCGCAATTGAACCTACTCTCTCTCTCTCTCTCTCTCTCCTCTCTCTCTCTCTCTCTCTCTCTAGTTACTCGGACCTGTACTTTAATTGCTCTATATGTTAGTTTTACAAATTAGTTCTCAGATCGCAATTGGAACCCCTCTCTCTCTCTCTCTCTCTCTCTCTCTCTCTCTCTCTCTCTCTCTCTCTCTCTTAATTAGTTACTCGGACCTGTACTTTAATTATTCTATAGATAAGTTTTACTCAGTTACTCGTATCACAATTGGAACCTACTTGTCTCTCTCTCTCTCTCTCTCTCTCTCTCTCTCTCTCTCTCTCTCTCTCTCTCTCTCTCTCTCTCTCTCTCTCTCGTATACACCCCTACTTATACACCCACACATACACCCCATTCGAAACCGTGTGGGAATCGAACAGTAGATGACAAAAGTACAAACTTAAATTTGTTAAATTTAGTTGATAGTTGAACAGTTCTGTTTAACTTTTTTAATTTCAACTCTAAATTAGGTGTCTTGTTTGCCAAATAAGTATCTTAAGTCGAATATAAAGGTTGGTCTTTTGAATCCAGGTAAAGTCACAGGAAAAAGTCACAATCTTTCCTAGATAGACACCCCCAAGGGTTTGGACCCTGTATGTATCCACCTTTGTGGCGAGTTTAATACAAGGCCGTTGGGGATTTTTTTAAACTATGCATGTATCCACCTTTGCGGCTTGTTTAGTACAAGGCTGTTGGGGATTTTTTTTTTAACCGTATGTATCCGCCTTTGTGGCGTGGTTAGTACTAGGCCGTTGGGGATTTTTTTTATATGTATCCACCTTTGCTGCCTGTTTAGTACAAGGCCGTTGGGGATTACCGTAAAAACATGAACAAAAGACTGTAAAAATCATAAAAATAATGACCCCAAGAAATATTGTGAATTTTTAACCTTGACTTTATTACCGGCCGCCATAAATTAATGTATTTTTCCCTGGCTTTTTTCCTGCTACTTTTTTCCTAGGCAAAATTGTGACTTTTTTTTTTTCTTGTGACTTTATTCCCGGTCACCGATCTTTTTGTACATCAAAGTCTTCATCGTCGGATGGTACAGATTTCGGCTTCACGATTTTCCTTACTCATAGAATGTATTGAGTTTTTGTTTAGTATTTTTGAGTATTTCGAGTATTTTCCTTTGTATCTTTAAACGGGCATGGGAGGGAAAGGGTTACATGTGCGCACTGTTTATTTTGCATTTACCTGGTCATGTCAAGACTGGAAACGTGAGTAAAATGAGTCCTCGATCCACTGGTTTTATTATCACTACATTTTACATAACCATCAAAACACCATTATTTAGTCCACATTTATGATTCCTGTAGTATATTGTCAATGTGTCTGCTAAATTTACAGCATTTTTGCTAGTAGTATACTAGCGGCTTTCAATATGCGTGGTGGAAAATATTTTTCTTCTGATCTGAATTAAAAATAGTTTTGATACGAGGCCTTAATAAAGAAGTCGAAGGAAGTATAAATCTTGATGTTAACTCTTTGGTCTTAATCTTTTATAGTTAATGTTTTTACTTAACGGATTATACTCAGATATTAAGTAGAAAGTCTAGGCGGGCATGAGTCAGTTTTAGAGTTCATAGTGGGCTGCGAATCATTAGTTTCAGTTAACTACAGCACTGTTAAGGATTTTTTTCAAAACACAATATATAATATTGATTCTGATATTACAGAAGCTTCATGAACACCTTTAGTGGATCTTGTATTGTCTTCGTGTAAATTTGCAAATCCATATTTGTTATGGCTTGGATCAAGTTTTCTGTTTTATATGCATTAATCCAAAGTTCATTGTTGATCTCATGTTATGAAAAAGTAAAATACACCTCTTGAGTTTTGAAGGTGTTCAATCTTGGCTTAACTAATGTTATAAGAAATTATCTAGGCTTGGATCAGTTAATTCATTCAGAAAAAAATAAAAATTTTTTCAGTTAAGACACTCATATTTTTGAGGAATTGTTAGTCGTGAACGTTAAAAACGGTTTGGTCAGGGTCTGTTATGTACCGAGAGCTAAACTTTTCACTTTTAGGAACTGCATTAGGACAATTTTTTAGGTCACTTTTCTCGAGAGTGAACGTATTGCCTTTGCGTATTGTTTAACGTCGTTTGACGAACTGGTGAAAACTTAACGTCATTGGTAATTGAAATATTTCAGAGGATGCCTCTTGTTATATACAATAGTAGGTGTTAATATTAAAGCGTTTACCAGCAATATAGATTAGGTTATGGTTCAGGTTTCTCAGATATCCAACTGTGCAAAGTAACTCGACAAATAATTGTCCTATTTTGTATAGTAAAGACAGTATGCATCTTCATATGAAGTAAATTTTGAAAAAAACATTATTTCAAAATAAGCAGATAGACGAAACTTTATAATTTTTAAGCGAATTAAGCTATCCTCGCAGTAGCTGTTCTCATTCAACATTGGATTTACCTTCCTTACGATACTAAGATAAGCTGAAAATATATTTCTAGACTAGTTTTATTTTGCATCGAATTCTGTGCTATAGCAAACATGAGCCGACTAAAGTAATTTTAAATATTCTGTAGTAGTACTCAATAATTACTTCTGTAACAAAATTTTACTAACTTCGCATTGTATTACGGTACGTGGCATCATTCCTGGATAAAATAAGATAGTTGTTCGCTAGGCTCCCTCCTGGACTGCACTTTTCAATACCCAGAGTAAACTTAGCTATGACCTATCTGTCACTTTTGGTAAACTCCTTAATATTCACACCTACCATTATATGACATAGAATGGAGCATTCTTTTAAATATTTTGATTACCAGTCCAGTTAAGTCTTCCAATTTCATCTAAACACGTTAAACGATATGCAAATGGATATATTCATACTCGAGACAAGTGTCGTAAAAAAATTGTGCTAATACGGTTCTTGAAGATGATTTAGTGGTCAACTTTGTATCTATAAGAGCCTGACCAGGTCGTTTTTTAACTTCACGTCATAGAAGTTATCGGAAATAGAGTTGTAAATCATTTAATTTACTACTTTATCGGAGAATTAACTGATCCAAGCCTGGGGGAGCGGCTACTTGTAAAAGAAAAGAGGAATAAATAAAATAGAGAGGTAAATTCACTTGGTTTTTATTATCTTGTTAAAAAAAATTTTTATTACAATTTTTTTAACCACCACCACCACATACCACATGGCCGAACCATGAGGCCTCCAAACCGGGGGTTCGGGATCCCAGAACCTATTTCTGAGAAGTGTTTTTCAGCCGAGATGGAATTTCCCTTCCTGCAACGACGCCTCAGAAGTCCGGCCTGTGACGAGTTCTCTTGAAGTTTCTGAAGGGTCATTTGGGCCACCTGTTGAAAGAATGAAGTCTTGTTTCCTTTGTGTTAATAAGGCCCAGATTAGAGTAACACGTGAGGGGAAGTGATTTTCACCCCTACAGCTCCCATAGCGACCACGTGGTCGGTTAAGGTGGGAGAGTTCAAAAAGCCGGCTGAAGAACAGGGCCACGTGGTCCGGTTGTTCGTAAGAAAGGCAAGGTAACGATCGTTACCTAGACACTTTAAGAATACGTTAATTTCCCAAGGTCACCAGCGTAATTGAAATCTGCCTTATACACCAACTGATACCATTTAGTGATTTTCTATAGTTCATTTTATCAACCAGTAATCATGAGCTGTCATTATGTCTTTACGAAACCTCAAATATTTTGCACTACGATAACCAGGACTCGATCTCTTAACGAATAACTGTTAAATTAGCGGTCATTTGGCTCCATAATGCTGTAAACATTTCTTATCCGATACTCAAAGCAAGTGAAATGGCTGTCAAAGAATGGTAGTTGACAGTTGCATATTAGGAGACTCTTTCATGGATAGAATTACCTGATAGTAGGATTGCTTTACTACTCATTTCACTCTAAAATTAAAAGCCAATAAGCTAGCATCATTTTCTATACGATGAGCAAACTGGTGTTTCAAACAAAAGACTTGGAAATTGCAAGAGAGTTTTGTAAGGCAAAAGTAAACACACACAAGTATAAACGTACATGGTTTTATTGCATATTATATATAACTACTTTAAGCACACAAAACTTGGTTATGCTGTCGCCCTTTGAATAAGTTCTATCATTAAGCAGCTTTTAAGACGATACATACACCATAAGCTCCAAATATACAGACAGGTGTTTCAGTACTACATCGAAGGAATTCAATTGTTTAGAGATGGTGATTTTCCATCCTCTCCTGTGGTGTCGATAAGGATCGTCTCCTATGCAACCTCTTACCCTAGACTTGTACCGTATCATAAACAGAACTACCATGGAATCTTCAAGCTTTGCCAAGGGGTAGGGCAATAGGCAAACTACATTCCAAATCTTTTATGTTGACAAAAGTTGCGCTCATTTTTTCTACTCAGAGAAATGCGCAGAGCGCGAAAATATCTGGGATACCAAAACCTGCGGAACATATCAAACAACTGTGCTATCTTTCTGAATCTTTGTGGAAATGCTAAGAACAAAACAACATACTGTCAGAGTTGCACTATGAACTCTGATGTGACAGAAACCTGGTGTACAAAGCAACGTAGAGGATAAGAAAGAACTGAGATTCAAAGACATGATTAGGAAAAATTCTTCATGTCACTAACGACCTTGAAATAATTAACCATACCAAAATACTGCATGCCAACAGGAGCATCCAAAAGCTAATGAATTCGCATAAATATAACTCAGCTTCAGCTTAACTCACTGCAGAAAGTATGAGGCCATAAGAGATCAAATATTTGGGAAACTTAAGGCATTTCATTTCGTTGAATATGATAAAAGGGACAAACTGAACCATGAGATGATACTTTTGACAAAGACAATCGACTCCTACAATCAGTGCAAGCATATTTGCATCTAGATCTGTCCAACACATAACAGAAGCAATGAAAGATAAAACCAGTCTCTGTTGACGTCCCTACAGTGTAACAATTTCAACTCATTGTCCTTGATTAAAACAGAAAAACTCCATCGGAAAATCAAACTAAAATGCTCCAGGAAAAATATCCTTTATCTTAAATGGAACAGGCAATAACAACTCATAACTGATGATTTATTTGTACGTACGCCTGCCAAAGGACCAGTTTTTAAAACTCATCAAAATAAAGCAAATTCAAATAAGACATTTGCAAAAGTCTGAGACTTCCGAGTAATGAAACATATTCCTAGGAATTGTTGTAGGTACAGAAACAACACAAACACAAGCAACTCGGTAACAGTTTCGGTCCAAACAACACTTGCCTAATTATATCTGAAAAATATCTTCACAAATACTGAATGTTGGCAAGAATGCTAACCCAAATCATGAAGCCAAGGCTTGCAGTAACTACTTTCTAGAATAAACTGCATAGCAGACTTTGAGTTGAAAAATCAAGTGAAAACAAGATCCTTCGAATAACAATTACAACGAAAGACCTGGAACCAGTCTGGGACGAAAACTTTGCTAAACCCAAACGCTGTTCAACTTGAAAGACTCTCAGAGACAAAAGAAGAGCGAGGTAATCCTTCTGCAGAAATGCAACCAAATAGTGACAACTTTATTCTCTTGTCCAGGTGAAATCTTAACATCTATTACAGATGAAAGACTGAGTTTAACATAAGAATTTCCTGGAGAAAAGTAATTGGAAGTCAAGACTTTCTGAACTATACAAATGCTAGACGCATCCCTTCAATTGCAGGCCATGAGGTTTTGTGTTAAACCTGTTTATCTTATGACTTGAACTTTCAAGTCAGAAGATTTAGTTTCAAGATACGTTTTTATATGAAATATTTTTCTGAATGTTATAAGGTAAATAGCAATCTCATGTTAAATCTTCCTCAAGTAATTTTGAAATAAGGATACCTTGCAAGTCTCCAAAATCGAGGAGTGACACACGTCATTTTCACCAATATGGTGAGTGTGTATCCTTGAGGAAAGGTTGCTGATTATACTCAGCATCTGCTTAATACCAGTAGTGTGGGTAATGCCTTTACCCATCACCTACCCTTGTTAGTCAGGAGTCTAGCCAACGTCTCACTGGCATAAAAGTAGACTGGAGAGGCATTTGGACTACGTTCATTTTAGCTACTCGTAGGACCATAAGGATACAGATTTAAAGCTCTGCAAATGATGAACCGCCTCCCAGACAAGACAAGACAAGACAAGACAAGACAAGACAAACTACTGCTCATAAGCAGATGTCATGTGCAGGGCCTGGAAAGTTGCAGAGGAAGCTGAAAGAATCAGGCATTTGAATAAGCTACATGAAAGATTCAAACTAGAATAATAGGGTTAGAGACTCAGACAAGGAGATAAGAGTTTCTCAGAACACCCAAAGAATGAAAGATTTGAAACGTACCTATTAGAGACTCAAACCAGAATAAAAATTACCTGGTAAAGACTCAAACCTGAATAAAAAAAGTTACCTAGGAGAGGTTCAGACAAGATGAGAGTTGCCTGGGAGATTCTATTAAGGTTCAAACCATAATAAGAGTTGCTAAGATGAGTATCAAATTGAAGTATTGACTCAAATTGAAATATACCAACGAGAGACTAAAACCAGAATGAAAGAATTACCTGGAAGAGAGTCAGACCATAATAAAAGAGTTGGCTGGAAAACTCAAATTGAAATATACCAATGAGAGACTGAACCAGAATGAAAAAGATTCCTCGACGAGACTCAAACCATAATGAAAGAGTTGTCTAGAGGAGACTCAAAATAAAGTATAAACTCAAATTGAAATACAACAATGAAAGACTCAAACCAGAATGAAAGTTTCCTCACAGAAACTCAGAGCATAGTAAAGGAGCTGCCTGGAAGAGACTCAAATTAAAATATAAACTCAAAATACAATATACTAATGAGAGACTCATCAAACCAGAATGAAAAGAGTTGCCTGGAAGAGACTCAGACCATAATAAAAGAGTTGCCTGGAAGGGACTCAAATTCAAATATACCTATGAGAAACTCCAACCAGAATGAAAGAATTTCCTCACAGAATCAGACCATAATAAACGAGTTGTCTAGCAGAGACTCAAATTGAAATATAGATTCAAAAGACAATATACTAATGAAAGGCTCAAACCAGGATGAAAGTTTCCTCATATAGACTCCCATAATAAACGAGTTGTCTGGAAGAGGCTCAAATTGAAAAATACTCAAATTACAATATACTAATGAGAGATTCTCACCAGAATGAAATGAGTTGCCTGGAAGAGACTAAGACCATAATAAAAGCTTTGCCTGGAAGAGACTCAAACTAAAATATTCTTTGACTGAACCAGAATGAAAAAGTTTCCTCGACGAGACTCAAACCATAATGAAAGAGTTGTCTAGAGGAGACTCAAAATAAAGTATAGACTCAACTTGAAATACAACAAAGAAAGACTCAAACCAGAATGAAAGAATTTCCTCATAGAAACAGACCATAATAAACGAGCTGCCTGGAAGGGACTCAAATTAAAATATAGACTCAAAATACAATATAATAATGAGAGACTCATCAAACCAGAATGAAAAGAGTTGCCTGGAAGAGACTCAGACCATAATAAAAGAGTTGCCTGGAAGAAACTCAAATTCAAATATACCAATGAGAAACTCCAACCAGAATGAAAGAGTTTCCTCACAGAGACTCAGACCATAATAAACGAGTTGTCTAGAAGAGACTCAAATTGAAATGTAGACTCAAAAGACAATACACTAATGAAAGACTCAAACTAGAATGAAAATTTCGTCACATAGACTCCCATAATAAAAGAGTTGTCTGGAAGACTCAAATTGAAAAATACTCAAATTACAATATACTAATGAGAGACTCAAACCAGAATGAAGAGTTGCCTGGAAGGTACTGACACAAAAATAAAAGAGTTGCCTGGAAGAGACTTAAATTGAAGTACTGTATACTCAAATTGAAATATACCAGTGTGTTACTCTAACCAAAATGAAAGAGTTTCCTTAAAGAGACTCAGACCATAATAAAAGAGTTGTCTGGAAGAGACTCAGATTGAAGTGCAGACTCAAATTGAAGTATACCAATGAGATACTCAAACCAAAATGAAAGTTGCCCCAAAGAGACTCAGAGCATGATAAAAAGAGTTGCCTGGAAGAGACTCAGGTCGTAATAAAAGTGTTGACTGGAAGAGACACAAATTGAAATATACCAATGCTTTACTCAGACTAAAATTTGAGTTGCCTGGAAGAGATGCAGACCATAATAAAAGAGCTGGCTGGAAGAGACTTTAATTGAAGTATAGACTCAAACTGAAAATTAATATACCAGTGAGATACTCAAACCAAAATGAAAGGATTGCCTCAGAGACTCAATTCATAATAAGAGTTGTCTGGTAGAGACTCAAATTGAAGTATAGACTCAAACTGAAATACACCAATGAGAAATGAAACCAGAATAAAAGATTTTCCCTGAAGAGACTTAAACCAGAATAAAAGGGTTTTCCGTGAGAGATTCAAAATTGCTTTCGAGACTCAAAGAATGAAGCATTTGAAACATACATGACAGAAGCTCAAATCAAAATAAAAGAGTTACCTTGAAAAGACTCAAACAAAAATGTGGCCATTCCTAAGGGGACTCAAACCATAATAATGTTAGTCAAGAGTCCAGCCAATTTCTCATTCGCTGATAGATGGACTGAAGAGGTATTTGTAAGACGTTCACTTTAGGTACTCCTGAAACCACAAGGTTTTAGAGCTCTCCAAATGATGAACCACTTCCCAGAATAAACAAGACTACATACTGACAACCTCCTGCTCATAAGCAGGTGTCATACGCTGGGCCTGGGATAAAAATAAAGAGCTGCTGAGGAAAATGAAAGAATGACTTTCAAACTAGAATAAAAGGGTTATCTAGGAGAGACTTAGACAAGCAGATAATATTTTTCCCGGGCACTTAAAGAATGGAACATTTGAAACAAACCAATGAGAGATTCAAGCCAGAATAAAAGTTACTGTACCTGGTAGAGGCTTAAACCTGAATTAAAGGGTTACCGAGGATAGATTCAAGCAAGCAAGAGAGAGATCCCTGGGAGATCCAAAGACTGAAGTATTTGAAATATGCCCATGGGAAACTCAACTCATAATTAAAGAACTGCTGGAAGAGGCTCCAATTGAAATACAGTATACATATGAGAGACTCAAAATAGAATGAAACATTTGCCAAAAAGAGACTTAAACCAGAATGAAGTAGTTACCTGGAAGAGACTCAAACCAGGATAAAAGGGTTGCCTGGGATTGATTCAAATCTATGAAAGTTGCTTTGGAGACTCAGAGGATGAATCATTTTCAACATACCCAAGACTCAAACCAGAGTAAAAATTAGCTATAAGAAACTCACACCAAAATAAAAGTTACCCTCAAAAGACTGAAAAGGGCATGTGGTAGTCCCTGTAAACCATATAATAATAATAATGTTAGTCAGGAGTCTAGCAAACTTCCCATTCTCTGACAAGTGGACTGAAGAGGTACTTGTACATCGTTCAGTTTAGGTACTCCTAAAACCAAGGCGTTACAGGCAAGGCGTTACAGTTTTAGAGCTATCCAAAATGATGAACCACCTCCCAGACAAGACAAGACTGCATAATGACAACTTTCTGCTTGTAAGCAGTTGTCATATGCAGGGCCTGGGATAAAAATGGGATAAAAATATGCGAGTTGGCTGGGAACTGAAAGACTGAAACATCTGAACATACAATGAGAGCCTCAAACCAGAATAAAAATGTTATCTGGGAGAGACTCACACAGGCATCTGAAACGTACCTATAAGAGACGAACCAGAATGAAAGTTACCTGGTAGAGGCTCAAACCCCTGAATCAAAGGGTTGCCTATGAGAGATTCAGACAAGTATATGATGGTTGCCTGGGAGATACAAAGTCAAGCATTGGGAATATACCCATAATAAAAGATTTGCATGGAAGAGACGCAAATTGAAACAGACTAAAATTGAAATACCGTATATCTATGAAAGTCTCAAACAAGACTGAAATAGCTGCCTGGAAGACTCAAACCAGAATGAAATAGCTGCCTGGAAGAGACTCAAACCAGAATAAGTAGTTGCCTAGAAGAGACTCAAAACCAGAACAAATGGTTCAAACATGTGAAAGTTGCCGTGGAGACTCAAAGAATGGGGCATTTTCAACATACCTAAGAGAGACTCAAACCAGTGTGAATATTACCAATAAGAAACTCAAACAAGAATAAGTTGCCACTAAAGTGACTCAAAAAGGCATGTGGCAGTCCCTACGGGGACTCAAACCATAATAGTTTTAGTCAGGAGTCTAGCCAACTTCTCATTCACCGACAGGTGGACTGAAGAGGTATCCACACGACATTCACTTTAGGTACTCCTAAAACCACAGGGTTACAGTATTAGAGCTCTCCCAGCGATGAACCACTCCCCAGACAAGACAAGACTATGTAATGACAACCTTCTGCTCATACGCAGATCTGGAATGGAAATACGAGAGTTGCCAGAGAAACTGAAAGAACGAAGCATTTAAACATACTATGAGAAACTCAAACCAGAATAAAATGGTTATCTGTAAGAGACTCAGACAAGCAAACGAGTTTTGCAAGACACTCAAAACTTAACATTTGTAAGGTATCTATGAGAGACAAACCAGAGTGGAAGTTATCTGGGAGAGGGTCAAACCAGAATTAAAGATTTCCCTAGGAATGACTGAAGTATATGAGAGCTGTCCAGGAGACTTAAAGACTGAAGCATTTGAAATATACTTGTGAGACACTAGGACCATAATAGAAGAGTTGTTTAGGAGAGAATCAAACCAGAATAAAAGGGTTATCTAGGAGAGACCCAAACATTCGAAAGAAGGAAACATTTTTAGCATACCAAAGAGACAGAAACCAGAACAAAAGTTACCTGTGAAGGACTCAAACCAGAATAAATGAGTTACATTCTCAAACCAGAATAAATGAGTTACCTTGAAGACTTTCACACAAGCTTGTGGCAGTTGCTTGGGAGACTCAAACCAGCATTTTGAGTTGCCTGGGAGAAACTCAAACATTCATATGACACTGCACAGGAGATTTAAACCAACTTATAAGGGATACCTGAGAGAAATTCAACCCAGCACATGAAATTTGCCTGGGAAAGACTCATGCAAGCATAAGAAGGTTGCCAAGGGGACTAAAACCATCATATCAGAGATACCAAAGACAGCCAGCATATGATAAATATATAATCATGAGAGTACCCTGGAAGAACCACACCAACATATGAGATTTACAAAGAGAAATTCAAGTAATATCATCAATAGTTTCCTGGGAGGTACTTAACGTGTATACGTGATTTGCCTGGGAGAAACTCAAATGAACAAAATGAGAATATCAATGAGAAAATAAAATAAACATAGTAAAACCAGTGTCTCTTCATACAATAAAAGTAATTCAATCTAATGGGACCCAGAAATAAGACTTTTCCACCCAACCTCGTAATGCTGCTTTTCTCAAGAATGAATGTTCTGTATGTGATATTTTGGAGGTTAGGTAATATGTATATAATAGTTTTAATTAAAACTTTCCCTCTTGAGAGTAATATTTACCTTTGCCAGGTTCTTAAACACATAAAAATGCCAAGTTCTGTACAGTGTTTCAACTTTCACTGACATAACCTCAATTTAGACATGAAAGCTGAAAGCAAATAGAGGAATGCTTAACAGAAAATGATTATATAGGACCCCCAGATTAAACTGACCAAGCCCTTATAACTTATAACCCAGACACTAGAAAACCACAGGAAACGTGTAACCAAAATCAACCAAAGCAGTTAGCAGGCAATACCTAAGTCTTCATCTTCAGTCACAAACAAGTCAGCGAATTAAAGACCTGCCATTTCAAGAACATCCAGTTCTAAGAGCATATCACATCTTGTCACAGATCCTGAATATCCGCCAGTCCCTTTCCTGAGTGACACGACCATTAATAAAAACATGGAGACAACATGACAGAGCTATTCAGGATATTCTACAGGGTTGCAGAGGATCTACTACACTCAATACAGACCATGGACCATTCAGTATGACCAACATCACCTAACCAACCTCTCCCAAATCGATTATACTCAAACATCTGTCTGTACATCTGCTGAATATGATACACCTGTCATCTCAGTGCTGCAGAAAGGTGATTCTTATTCACGGCGACTGCACAGCAAATCAATATTAATTCTACGTTAATCTTAAAGGTAAAATATGCAATAAAACCAAATACATTTATATTGGTGTACACAAATACCTTACAAAACGTCTTGTAAACTCCTGAAGTCACACAATGAGACATGCTGTTTGCACAAAGCGTGGAAAATGGTGCACATGTATATTTTACGTTACGCTGCTTTATTTTACGTTACGCTGCTTTATTTTACGTTACGCTGTTTTATTTTACGTTACGCTGCTTTATTTTACGTTACGCTGTTTTATTTTACGTTACGCTGCTTAAGTAAATTAGTATACAATATGTTTCTCATCTCAAAAAAATCATTACATTTGAAAACAAAATGACAAAGTAAAGCCATTGTACATCAAAATAAGTTCATCTACTGAAAACAGTCTTTTAATATGCAAACATCAGTTACCTTCTCAAACTCCACTATACTTGCTTCAAGATTTACAAGATAAGAGACACTTCCACTTTGGAGACAATAAAACTGCAAATTTTAACAGTAATTCTTCAAGACAACAGTTGGTAGTTAATCATAGCATTATATTTAAGAAGCCGTAATTAAATAACGAAAGCGTGATTATTGACCAATACAATGAATATGAAAATTAAATCACCAAATGATATCAAAGAAATGTATAAGTCATATTCCAAATACTTAAAGAAACCCTCTGGAAATTAACGATTCTTAAAATGTCCAGTAACATTCACAATCCATTACCTTTCACTCGAACAAAACCAGAGAACGTAACTTAATTCTTTAACCAGATTTGAACTCTTCCACTTCAACTCAGTACTCGCTATGGGAGGTGTAAGGGTGAAAATGACTTCTCCAACACGCGTTAAGCTCATCTGAGCCTTACTGACACAGGAGGAAAAACTTCATTCTTTCAACAGGTGACCCACAGGACCCCTCAGAAACTCCAAGAGGTCTCACCAACAGACCAGACTCCCGAGAGGCGCTGCTGCAGGAAGAGAAAATTCCACCTCGGCTGAAACTCTTCTCTCAGAGATAGATTCTGGGATCCCGAACCCCCAGCTTGGAGGCCTCATGGCCAGGCCATGTGGCATGTGGCGATGCCAGTTTTCTCTTTATTTCTTTCCAGTTACATCTGTTGGACAAAAATTTTTTGGCATTACTAATAATGAACAGTTTAGATTTACAAAGATTAAATTAACATGATTGGATTTCAAATACAACAGTTCTTATTCACTTATATACACCATAAATACAGTATGGCATTCTTACATACAAATATCTGATATCCCTTTGTTACATTTATGCAGGAATAAACGTAGCAGTTTTCTAAAAGATGAAAGATATGAACCAGTTTACATGTTCATAGAGGGAACAAACTTTATTTGAAAGGTAAATTTTAAAAAATTTGATGCAGAGTTGATTCTAAAAATGTTACTATAAAAAGTACAAGACTGAACACCAAATTTCTGTACCGGAAATCAGTCAATGAATATACATTTCTCCATTATAGGAATAAGATTACTAAAATCTGGGATGGACTAAAAACATAACTTTTGGCAATATTCCTCTAAAATACAAAAAACTTTGATGTTGTTTAATGAAACAAGACATAAAGCGAAGTACATGTTCGAAAGCTGACCTTGTAGAAATTCGGTAGTATCCCAGCTATTTAGCGTTCAGAAATATAGCCACTGAACTCGAGAGAAAACAATGAACAACAGAGCAAGAGCTCTCACCAAATGAAATAGGACGCTTGCAGAAGATTAATGCAACCCATATGAAGTGTTCTTATTGTATATACTGGATGTGAAAGTAAATGCCAGCCAATGATATATGTAATTTACCTTGGATTTAATATTAAGCGTAATCCCTCTATCTCCGTAACTGGTACTTAACTGCCTAAATTACAAAGTTAATGAAACCACAAAATGAGGAAATCTTGTGGAAGTCAAAGTCTCTATTTCCCTGGAAGAGAGGAAACAACTCAATTCATCTCACCAATGAAACAACGATGAACAAACGTAACCATAAAACAATCGTGTTTCAGAGGATTAAATAAGAGACCACATGGAGGTTAAAGGAAAATTCAAAAGATTTTGGAACATAAGTGCAGAAAAAACTACACTAAAAGAGCTTTAACATCTCTAGAATATATGTGGCAAAGCTTTCTGCTTCCCAAAACTAATGTGAAAAATCAATAATTTCATGGAAGAGAACTATAGCCCTCAACACAATTCCCTATTGCTCCATTCTCCTTAGTGAATAGAGAAACGAATGGTTACTATAATTTAGGATTATAAAAGGAAATAGTGCATAACCTTTCAAGTTTGGGAAGAGAAATATAAATTCTTTGATGGAAAGGAAAGCAGCTACAAGCTTGGCTTGCAAGAAACAAGGAACACCAAACCTAACGAGAAACACCTATTGTATCTAAAGAGACAAATCAAGTAAGCCTAAGCTCGGTAAAATTGCCAACTACTACAGCGCCCATCTAGTTTGGTTGCTATCACTTTATGCGCAAAATGGGAACAGTGTTTAGTACCAGCCCTTTGGGGATGAACGGAAGAACACAAACAAAAGACGGTAAATACCATAAGAATAAACAAAGGACATAAACAAAATACATTATCAAAAGTAGATGACTGGGGGTATCAGGCTGTGGTTATTAGTCTGCAGTTTTTACCTCCCTCTGGTCTCTAAATGGAGAGAAATAACGAAATTATACATAGTACCATACATCTTCAGAGCATCCACCATCATTAGTGACTGGACAACAGCTTCTGGCCTAGGCGTTTTACCAACAGGTAGAAAAATATTCTAACAGTTGTATAAAATATATATCAGCAGCAGACAGATGTGAAGAGACCAATGGAAACCATTTTAACACAACCGTGACATGAACTAGGGCGATTAATCATCGTGAAACTCCTCCCTTATTTGAGTCAAATTATCCTGCATATATGTAGCAAAGGAGACTTACTACAATTTTTTCACACATAATGAAGGACAGCATTGTTTCAAAGGTTCATTACAAGAAAATGTTTTATATCACAGACAAATGACCATTACGATAATGTCACGCTAACATTTCCAAGGTATTTAATTCAGCTTAACGTACAGTACAGGAAGGGGGTGGGGGTACGAATTTATTACTACAACGATTTCTGAATACGTAACTTCAGAAATATCATATACATGCTCGCAAGTAATACCTATATAAGAAACTATTAGAAAAAGCAAGTCTTGGATGGCCGAATGTAGCCAAAAGTCTTACAGGGGCACTAATTGTTATGAGACTCGAAAATAACCTTCTGATATGCAAATATCCTTTGAAACAATACTTCACAGATGATGGAAAGAAATAAAAAATTCAAATCATTCATTTTACACTTCGAACAAAACACACAGCAGCTAATGCAAGCAAAGTTCATTGCATAATAAATCTCCAATCATTTACTCATTCGCACTCAACACCTAACAACTATCATGCATCGCTACAGTTTCCCACCAAACTTTCCAGAACACATACGCACATACAAACTAACCTACTCTACACTGAATCGATACCCCGTTGGACTAGGAGAATTTCTTGCAACAGATAAAACTTCATATTTTCATATCATAACCTAAAATCAGACTTCATTCAGTTCTCATTAAGGCTTCTGATAGTATTTAATATTACAATATTAATGGTTTCTTATTCTGTTCTATTTTCTTACACATCAACCAAATGCATCACCAATGAGTGTTTTCTAATTTACACCAAGTTACCGAATGAAATGGATAAGCAAAGCAAAATGGAAAAATATAAATCCAGTACATGAACTTTGAATTAGTCGCTTTCAGATCTTCATAACAGGTGGGACAGAACTGAGGTAAATATAAATGAGACTTTTACAATAGAATGAAAAAATTTCCATATCTTAAGATGCCATCACACAAGACCTCTTCTGGTGTTAAGAAGCACGCAGTAAACTGCACTCATTTTGAACATTACATGATGCATGGACACAAAACTGACACTCATACACACATGCACTCACACATTACTTCTGCACATTTTTCAATCATTGAAAACAATTCCCTTATTTGTATGTAAGTAATGACGTTCATCTGCACTTCTGCAGAATATAAGACGTGACATTTTTACTTTTTTGAAATCAAAGTCTAGATGACCATTTTAAGCTAAAAGTGACAAAAACGTTACAGCTAAAAAAAATCTTAATCCTTTCGCATCCTAAATGTTTGAGGGCTATTCTGAGAAATCACTATTGAAAGACAACGTCTTAAAAACAAGACGATAAAGGTCATTAGACACTAATTAATCTCCCCAATTGGTTCTGTAGCACAGGAATAGCACATTAGTTCTACAATCTTCTCTGCATCTGTATGTGAAAACATTTTGTCCTCCTCCATATACTGATCCTTTCAGACTGATTTCTTGATAGTCCTGCAAATATAAGTAAAAAAACTTGATCAGAAATAAAAATAATAAATTAAGACCTCCGAATACTCATTTATAAAAAAAACTTGAATAGAAATAAAAATAATAAATTAAGTCCGAATACTCATTTATCCTAATTTCATAAATTTTGTGGCTCATGAGGGAAAGTTACTGGAAATAATCTAGAGAGAAAAATACACTTGTCATTTGAAACTACAACATTAAGAAACCCATACTTGAAATAAGTTAATAGTTAATCATCCTTACCTAAGAAGCAATTAAGCAAATGGACCGCAGATTAGGAGTCTGCTTGACTTAAATATACATTAATATTTGTCGTCACCTGCCGGATGATCAAAAGAACGATTATTCGAATTTGGGATGGACAAATCTATGGTGTCAGAGTTAAATCTCGGCCACTTAATAACAGAGTGGCAATCAGTCCCTCTGTTTGTTACTGAGAACACTTGGATTCCAAGTCTCTCCGTGCTCTGCAAATACAAACAAGAAATCATTGTTGGTGTGCTTTTTGCTCACAGTTAACTCTCCTACAATCTTGATCGAAACAGTTGTTTACTTTGGGTTAAATGGAAAATCAACCATCTACATATTGCATCTCTGTTTAAATACGGCTTATGATTTTTCTTTATATATCTTATATGTAATCCTAATTTCAGTAATATTTAGGCTCATAAGTTAAGGTTACCGATATAATCTAAAGAGAGAAATTTAATTATAATCTGACACTTCAACAGTTACAAACTCATACATGAAATAAAGTAATCGTTACTCATCCTTACCTATCGTACAAATAAGCAAACGGACCACCCCATGAGAATGAGGTCGTCTTGAATATATCGATATTCGTCGTCCACTGCCAAATGATCACCAGAAAATATATTCGAAACTGGGACGGAGGACTCTATGGTATCAGGTTAGCTCTAGGCACTGGTTAATAGAGCAGCAATTAGCCACTCAGTTCGTTACTGGGCACACTTGGAGTCCAGGATTCTCTCTGATTACTCTGCAAATATAAAGAATAAAACTGTTGATGTGCTATTTGCTCATAATCAACCCTCTTACAATCTGGATCGATTCAGTTGTTTTCTTTGGGTTTAATGGTAAAGCAGCTAGTCTATATTTTTTAACTCGGCATAGTTATGAAGACAGCAATACACATTCTATATGTGACATTATCATTTACCCCTAATTTCGTAAATGCTTTGGCTTGTGAGGATAAATTTATCAGAAACAGTCTAGAGATAAATGAACTTCTAATCTGAAACATCAGTAAGAAAATCATACACGAAGCAGGGTAATTGTTAATCATCCTTACCTCTCCAGCAATTAAGCAAATGGATCACCCCCCATCAGTTTGCTTGACATGAATAATTTGTTCATCGTCGTCATCTGCTAGATGATCACCAGAACGTATATTCGAAACTCAGATGGACAGGTCTATGGTATAAGAGTTATGTCCAAGGAACTACAGTAGTTAACAGAATGGCAGTCAGTCCAGCATTTTTTCTGCTTGTTCTGTAAACATAGAGAGGAAAAAATTCTTTGTGTACTTTCTGCTCACAGTTAATCTTCCTGCAATCTTGATCAAAACAGTTTTCTTTGGCTTAAATGAAAAATCAACCGGTCTAGGTATTGCATCTATGCTTAAATGCTAGTACAGCCATAATTATTATTTATATAACATTTTTATGTAATCCTAATATCATAAATATTTAGTCTCATGAGGGAAGGTTATCGGAACTAATCTAGAGAGAAATTAAATAACACTTTGATAATTCCATAGTAAGTTAATATGTTAATAGTTAATAATCCTTACCTATTCAGCAACTAGGCAAACGGACCACTCCATCAAAATCTGCTTGACTTGAATATATCGACGACTACTAAAACCTATATTCGAAGCTGGGATGGATGGGTCTATGGTGTAAGAGCTATATCAACAGGAATTAATAACGGAGTGGCAATTAGTCACTCTGTTTCTGGGTACACACGAGGTCCCAGGGTTCTCTCTGCTCTTGCTCTGCAAATATAAAAAATAAAACTTATAATCTGGATCAATTCATTTTTTTTAAGTGTAAAATCAACTAGTCTGTATCATTATCATTTAACCATAATTTCATACTTTTTCTGGCTCATGAGAGAAAATTACCAGAAAAAATCTAGAAATAAATTGTTTTAATCTGAAACATCCAAAAGACCCACACATGAAATGAGGTAATAGTTAATAATCCTTACCTATCGAGCAAGTAAGCAAACAGACCTCCTCCCCATCAGAGTTTGCTTCACATGAGTGATTTGTTAATCGTCGTCAGTAGTTAACAGAATGGCAATCAGTCCCTCTGTATTTTATTGGGTACACATTGTGCCCATTGTCCTCACTGTTTGCTCTGGAAATATAGAGAGAAAAAAATTCTTCATGTGCTTTCTGCTCCCAATCAACCCAACTACAATCTGTATCAATTCAGTTGTTTTCTTTGGGAGAGATGGAAAATCAGCTAGTCTATATTTTTCATCTTTGCATAAATATTAAGGTACCTACGGTTATTGTGTCTGTGTGTCTATATATATATATATATATATATATATATATATATATATATATATATATATATATATATATATATATATATATATATATATATACATATATATATATATATATATATATATATATATATATATATATATATATATATATATATATATATATATATTATATATATATATATATATATATATATATATATATATATATATATATATATATATATATATATATATATATATAAATAATTAATATATATATATATATATATATATATATATATATATATATATATATATATATATATATATATATATATATATATATATATATATATATATATATATATATATATATATATATATAATATATATATATATATATATATATATATATATATATATATATATATATATATATATATATATATATATATATATATATATATATATATATAATATATATATATATATATATATATATATATATATATATATATATATATATATATATAATTAATATATATATATATATATATATATATATATATATATATATATATATTATATATATATATATATATATATATATATATATATATATATATATATATACATACACACATACATACGGAGCGTTGCTAGGCCTTTCAACTTATGTCCTTCACTTAGCAGTCTCTGTGCTGAGTAAAGGACAGTAAGTCGAAAGGCCTGGCAACACTCCGTCATTTCTCTTTCCTTCGTGGCACTGCTTTTATTTATATATTCATCACGTTCCATATTTTTGTGATTCAGTTATACATACATACATATGTACATTATATATATATATATATATATATATTCTGTATACAGAGAAAAATGCCACCAAAATTCATAAAAACTCTTATCACACTCTTACCTTATTGGGGCGGCAAAACAGCTGAGTGATGGATCAGCCCATCAATCCCTACATCAGAAGCACCAACAATACACCTCAATGATGTTTTCGCAGGATTGCGTCACTGTTTCTTCCCAGATCCTGTGGAATGGTGAAATTTGGACATATTAACACCAATGTATATAATATACATACTTAGAAGCCAAGTCAAAACTCAGTCTCATGAGCACTAGGCTGTTACTAAGATATCTTGTAACCCATATAGCAGTCAAACTACTCGTGTTCTTTTATTTTTCCAAAATCCACATGAACATAGTCTTTCGCAGAAAAAAACGATACTCACGCATACTCTTTCAACTTCTTCCCAAATTCATCCAAATCAAGCATTTGGGGTGAAATGACGTCCAGTGTATTCGTAAACTCCAGATGCAGTAGCTGATCTCAGTATCTGTGAAAAAATGAATATTGTATGAACTCAACTGGCAAGTCTTGTAATTAATTTGACCCGTGTTTACACACATCTAAGTCTCCTCAAACTGTAAAATATTTTACCACTACTAGGGAGTCTCCAATCCCATTGCTGTAAGACAGCTTAGTATAAAATTTAGCTAATTTCATCAAATAGAAGATGGGTCGTTGGGACCCATCCAGTGGGTGTGTCTTGTGGGGCAATATCCAAGAAGCCTCTACTAAATTCAGGCCAGCAAGAGAGAAATCAGGAAGGGTCGAAGAAAAAGTGATCACTAAAACCTTTACATAAGTATCCTTGCTAAAAAAAATTCCAAGCAAAAGCATTCCTGAACACCAAATTTCTCCAGATTACCTAGAAATATTTGAGAATGATGTTCTAATATACCCATGATGAAATTAGCCTTATTCAAGTTCAACTGAAAAAACTTAATCTAGGAGTCGCATGGCAAAATTGCAGGCTGGGTATACAGTAGATGTATTAGATACACAGGGGTTCCAAGATGACCTCAATAAAACTAAAATGGGTTTCTGATTAACATTTAAAGTGAACATATTGTTTTATCGATAATTAACCAACCCTTCTCCCTGACCAAGTATACACCCAAGACAAACTATATATTGACTACTGTACCAACTTAATCCGTACTTAGAGCAGATAAATAATGTCTAATGAATAGGCCTAAGGTACAATGTACTGTATGCCAAGGCAACTTAACTAAATGTAAAAAAACATATGGCCATAACACCTTGAACCCTTTAGTATTCCTGAATTTACATCTTACTTTTAATCATTATCATCAGTATTAAACCTGGATTCTCTATTAATTACCACAGCTTAAAAAACGAAATAAAAGAATCTACCTGACTTCTAAGTCTTTTAGTATTCTTGGGCTTTCTTTCTCGATTAACCCTCTCATACCTAATACCTCATTCTTTCTGCCATCCACTAAACAAACAATACATGGCAAGAGGCCAAGATCTTTCATTGTCCATATAACCCCTAACAATTAAAATAATCTTCCTGCCTCTCCTGTTCATCCTTACTTTTCTTGCCTACCCTTCCAGAATAAACTCAGCTCAGCCTGCAGCAAAAGGTTCACTCCTACATGAGTAACGATTTCGGATCTGTGTTAAAGTGCCATGCTTTTAAAAATTCTAAGTTGCTGATTACCAGAATTTATAACAATTCATATTATGATATCAAATGTGGTAAGCTTTTATCCACCCATTTTTATGATATCCAAAAGGCAGTGAAGTACATGAGATCATAGATACTATATGTGAGAGTAAAAGGAGATTTTTCTTCATCATTTAAGATGATTTTTCAATCTACAGAATGACAAGCAACACCATCTGTCTATTGTAACAACATTTCCTTATTTTTTGGTTAGGTGTTCAATAAACCCGACAATAAGGCAAGAAAAACGCAATCTACTTGTAACCCTAACAAATTTATTTGCTTCCCCTATAACTCTATGACAAAAAATCATATAACCTAGTTGTATGCATGTGTTTACTAACACCTAGTGGTTCCCAAGTAAAGAAGTTTCAAAAAGCTATGTACAAAGAAGTGAACTATAAATTCAAAGTTTGCTGTAAAGGCTAGTTGCAAATGAAACAGATGAAATTCTGAGCCTATTGTATGTAAGGGGTTACACAATGCATGACAAAATACTTTTATGGGGATTCTGCTTAAAAGAATGGGAAAAAGGGTGTCAAGAGGAAGAGACTTCTGTCTCACCTCTCATCACTAAAGGAAAATAGCTCTTGGCATTCAAAACACTCCCTGCCCACAACATGGTATTCATCAAGGTATCACAACTTCCTAGAACATGAGGTACCCACGCACCACAACGCCGGGCTAAACTCATTTTATTCTATGATGTTTGCCACAGCATTCATCCTAAACATAGATGACGCATATGTGAATAAGAAAAAACCACAATCAAATAAGAACCTGGACAACTACGCCAAAAGTTTTAAGAGGTACTTGTAACATTCAAGTTCTGACACATGACAGACCTGATACTTGATTTGAAAATACCTGTGTACAATTTGCAGTACAGCTCGTTTGTGCTTGTCTTAGGAATGGTGCAATATAAAAAAAACTTTACATTCTGAGGACATGAAAAATCTCATTGATGGAAGGAATATCTTCTCCATTTTTAACAGGTTCAGCTGAACCTCACTTAGGAGAATTGACCTATCATTCCGATATCGTAGCAATGCACTACGAGGGATGTGAGTATTAAACAATTAACAAACAGACACATTCACTACTGCTGTTTGTTGAAATATCTAATAACCCTTGACATTAAGAATGACAAATGAGATACTGATATAAAAGGCAAGCATGCTGAGAGTACGTATTACTGAAGCTATGCCTGACCCTTACTGGTCACAGTCTGTAAGAGTATCCTGACTGGTAAAATGTTGAAGACACTATTACTTGCTCTTACAAAAGTAGCAAGCTAATGTGATGAAATCCCTCCAAACAATAGGAGGAGTTGCAATGACAAATAGACAAAAAAATGGATGAGTCCCTTTCATGCACATCAGTGTATGTTCCTGTACATTTTGGACAAAATCTGACTCAAATCTTTTTTAGACCGTATAGGAATTCCAAGAAGTTAAGAAAGACACACACACTGATAGAAATAACAAATGGATCTGTTCTTTTTATTTCACATCTGTGTCCGATGATCTACCCTTGTAAGGAGCTTGAAGGAAATACGCTCAACTGTACTGGAGTAGTTGTGATGACTAAGTTGACATATCAGACACACTGAAAGACAAACAAACAGTAAAGTCCTTTCATGTACATCTATATATACATGACGATCTACGTTTGTATCAAGTTTAAAATTGTTCAAACTCTGTAGGAGAGACTGAGATAAAATGTTAGCATAACATACACTTGATGGGAAGACAAATGGACAAAGAGGTGGACGATCTCCCTCATACATAGCTATGCATAATAGTCTACCTTTGTTCCAATGTTCACTAGAATGAGTTGCACTGACGTTAAGAGCCAAAGAGACACTGAAAAACATACAAACAGGCAATCTCTCTTCCAAACATCTATGTGAGTTGGTCTACATTTTTGTTAAGTATCACTGACACCTTATTAACTATGAATAAGGGGTTGTAATGACAAGATAAGAATGACAGGTACTTTGGTAAACAGACAAAAGGACTGACAAATGGACATCTATGTCCCAAGTTTAACCAAGATCCCTTCAACCGTGAATTCATGTTGCAATGACAAGGTAAGAGTGACAGCCACACTGATGGTACACAGATTTACCCACAATCTCTCTCTTAATTCACATTTATGCATGATGGTTCACCTTCGTGCCAAGTATTACTGAATGTCCTGAACTATGAAGTAACTATGTAAATGGAGTTGCAATCAAAAGTTGAATGTAATAGAGATACTGCTGTACACTCTACCTTTATGCACAAGCTCAACTGAAATCCCTTCAAATATCTTTGAGAATGACAAGGTAAACATGTCAGAAACACTTACAGCCTTAGAAAAAGAAAGTGGACAGACAAATGGATGGTAACCTGTATTCACTTTATTGTACAAAGTTTGACCGAAATCACTCTAACCATGTAGGAGTTGCAATGGCAAGGTCAGTGAGGCAGAGACTGACAGAAAGACAGACATATCAATGGACAAGCTCCCTTCATGCACATCTATACAGTTGACCACTGGGATTTGCGGGGATGTGTACCAATACCCCTGCATATAGCTCAAATCCACGAATACTTAAAACCCCTCTAAATATGCTTATAATTGTCCATTTTGAAAGTTCAAAACCAAAAAACCCTCTAAAAATGACATTTTTATAGTAAAACGAAGTTTTATTTATACTTACCCAGTAATTAGCCTACATCGTTGCTGTTTCTAACTTGATGGGAGCTTGAATTTTCGAAATTTGCGGCAATACTCTACTTCCATCCTAGTTGGTGACTAGACCCCGCCCACTTTCTGGGAAGGAGAGGAACAACCCTTGAAAAGTGCTCCGATTTATCTTTGCTAAATTGTCCATGTGAGGGGTGGAGAGCAGGCTCTATTCGTAATTACTGGGTAAGTACAAATAAAAATTTATAACAAAAATGTCATTTTTATTTAAGTAACTTACCCAGTAATTACATCACTGAATCCCACATTGACGGATGGTGGGATTCACAGACATATTATACCCAAACATGGGAACTTTCCAGCGAAGGAGTATTCCGCTAGCTGTGAAAGTGTTAATTAGAGCTGTGCATTAAAGACAAACTTCTAATGTCCTACAAAGCTTGAAAAACCTGCCCTAGCCCAGGGCGTAGCACCAGGAACCAAATAATCCAACCAGATCAAAAGAAAAAACTATCACCTCATTAAAAACTAGTAGGTAACCTGGGTATACCATACCTTCCAGACAAAGATACATTCGGTTGGGAAAGCTGCTCCTTAAGCTTCCTCCCCCCATTACCATACCTATACGGACAAGGACCCTGAGGTGTTGCAGTTGTCGTAGGTGGTTTCAATGTCTCGGAGATAGTGCATTGCAAAAACTGACCTACATCTCTAGTACGGTAGATAGTTTGGAGAATAGAAGACAAGGGCAAGTTATGCTTGAGGGCTAATGAGGTGGCCACTGCTCTCACCTCATGAGCCTTCACCTTAAGGGAGGGCAAAGAATCTTCTCCAATTTGTGAATGACCTTCCAGGTTTAGGTCCCTGAAAAAGAATGAGATAGCGTTCTTAGAGAGAGATCTGGAAAGATTCTTTACTGAACACCATAAATTGCTTGCCTAGCCTCTGATCTTCTCAGTCCTGTGAAGATAATATCTGAGAACTCTCACAGGACAAAGAGATCTTCCCTCTTCCTCTGGGCTTAAAATCTCCATCAAGTTCTTTACTGTAAAGTAGCGGGGTCAGGGTTTTGGGGGTATTTCGGTTTTGGCAACAAAATCCAAAGTTAGTGACCAAACCGCATCACCCTGGGAGAAACTCACCCTTTTGTCCAAGGCATGGAGCCCACTAACCCTCTTTGCTGTTGATAGTGCCATAAGAAACAGCGTCTTCCTGGTTAAGTCCCTGAGGGAGGTTGAGTGAAAGGGTTCAAAACACGTTCCTGGGATCCATTTAAGAACTATGTCAAGACTCCAAGAAACTGTTGATTCTGTTTTAGGTTTGGAAGAGTCAAAGGATTTAATGAGATCCATGATGTCTTGGTTTGAAGTAAGGTTTAGTCCTCTGTGATGAAATGCCGAGCTAAGCATAGATCTATAACCTCCAATGGTAGATGAAGAGAGGCCTCTGGACGATCTTAAATACAGGAGGAAGTCTGCCAGCTGTGTCAGAGACGTCTTAGAAGATGATATGTTATGTCTTCTTCACCAAAGTCTAAAGATGAACCACACTGCTTGATAGACTTTATTAGAGGACTGTCGTCTGCTACTGGCAATAGCTTGAGCCGCAGGCCTTGAAAACCCTTTTGATCACAGGAGTTTGATGACAGTTGAAACCCTGTCAGGGCCAGAGTGGACAGGTTTTGATGAAACCTCCTGAATTGAGGCTGCCTGAACAGCTCTGGAATAACGGGAAGGAGTTTTGGATAGTCCACCAGAAGGGCTAGAAGGTCTGCAAACCACTCCTTCTGGGGCCAGAACGGAGTTATAAGGGTCATACTGACATTCGGGTGTGTTTGAAGCGTGTTCAGTACCTCCCTGATCAGAATGAATGGGGGGAATAGGTACAAATCCAGATCGGACCAGTCCTGCAGAAGTGCATCTGTCACCCAAGCCAGAGGGTCCGGAAAAGGGGAGCAGAACAGAGGAAGGCGGTGATTCTTGAATGTGGCTAATAGGTCCAGGAATGGCTTCCCCAACAGCTTCCATAAGTCTTCGCATACTCGAAAGTCAAGAGCCCACTCTGTGGGGGAGGATTTGGTGGTGTTGACTTAACCCATCCGCCAACACATTGTTTCCCTTGGATGAATCAGGCGACTAACATTGTTCCTATCTGATCCACCCAAAGGAGAAGGGACTGCGTGGTCACAAAGAGCGAAAATGAGTGGGTTCCCCATTGACGACTGATGTAAGCTAGTGCCGCCGTATTGTCCAAGTGGACTGCTATTACTTAGCCTTGTACTTCTTCCTGAAAATGCATGAGGCCCAAATAAACTGCTCTCGATTCTTTGTTGTTTTTGTGGAAACTGCTCTCCTCCCGAGACCAAGTTCCTGAAATCTCTCTGTCTCCTTGATGGGCTTCTCAGCCTGTGTCCGATGCGTTGGAAAAGAAGTTTAGGACTGGGTTCAGAGGAAGCAGAGACTTCCCTTCTGCATATCTGCCATCAGACTGCCACCACCGTAGGTGTTCTTGGATCTCTATTGTGATCGGGAAGATGAATGAGTCTGGTTGGGTTTTCCTGTCCCAACTGCTCTTCAGGAAGAATTGTAGAGCTCTTAAATGTAGCCTCCCTAGCCTGACGAATTGTTCTATTGACGACAACATGCCCAGCAGACTCATCCACTCATTTGCTGAGCAATTTCACACTGAAAGGAAATGATTCACTGTTTTCATTCACGACTCTTTCCTTTTGGGGGATGGAAAAGCCAAAAAAATCCGAGTCTATCCGAATCGCCAAATAACGAATCTTCCAAGAGGGGGGCCAGTTGAGATTTCTCAAGATTTACTAGTAGTCCTAAGACTTGGTTTAAAAGTAGGGTTCTTCGAAGGTCCTCTATACATTGTAGTTTCGTGAGCGAACAAATCAGCCAATCGTCCAGGTACAAAAGGATATTGATACCTATCAAGTGCAGCCACTTTGCTGGAGGGGGGAACTCTTGTGAAGACCTGTGGGGCTGTCGACAGGCCAAAGCATAGTACTCTGAATTGAAATACTTTGTTTTGGTACACAAACCTCAAAACCTTTCTTGACGCCGGATGAATCAGGGTGTGAAAATATGCGTCTTGCATGTCTAGGGAGATCACCCAATCCCCCTGACAGATGGACGTAAGAATGGACTGATCTGTTTCTATCCTGAATCTTGTTTTCTCGATGAAAACATTCAAGACACTCACATCAAGGACCAGTCTCCACCCTCCAGTTGATTTGGGGACCACAAACAGCCAATTGTAAAACCCCATTGATGTGATGTCCTCTACTACTTCTATTGCTTCTTTCTTGAGAAGCGATGAGACCTCCTCGACAGGGTTAAAAACTTCCATGACCCAGTGGAGTACACAGTCAGTGAGATCGGCATGCTGACTAGGGGTGGCCTCTTTTTTTAAAGGAACTGAGAACCATTCCTTCAGTACTTCTATGATCCTTGGTTCCACACCTTTGGCGCTCCAACTCTCCCAAAATAGTTGGAGCCTGGCACTCACGGGTGCATTTAGGACTGCACCATCACTTTCTTGATGCAGGTTTTGAAGAAGACTTCTTAATGGCTCTGGAGGAGAAAAGGACGCTAGCCTGAGGTCTAGGCTGAGATCGCTGTCTTCCTCCTCAAAAGGGGTGTCTCTGAAGAGGTGAAGTCGATTTGAACGAAAAAGTGGACCAATCCCTAGGGCGTCTAGTGGATTGGGCCAAAAGGTCACGGGTTGATTTCTTTTTGAATTCAAGAGTAATCTCATTCACCACTGGTTGTGGGAAAAGTCTGGTGTGGGAGCCAGGTGAGGGGCGAGCGGGGGCGGGGGAGGGGCCTTGACTCAAAAGACACATTAGAAACAGGGGAGGTAACAATGGGTAGATCAATACTCACTGGTTTGGGGAGTTGAGCTATTATCTAAACCTTTACTACTGGCTCTAGCAGCCGCCTTCCTCTTTCTATCTCTTTCTAGCTTAGAAAGATGAGAGGCTAAGGTCTTCCACGTCTCCTCACCCCAACCTACACACTCGTTACACGTTAGATTAATTGAACACACCTGGCCTCTGCAAGAACAAAAGGTATGAGCATCATAAGAGGCTTTTGTTAACCTGGTATAGCAGCTTTTGCGGCAACACCGAATACTGGATGAGCTAGAATATGACAATCAAAAACTAGACAAAAAATTACAAAGGCTGCATAAACACTATGAAAAACTCCCAGGGGAACACTACAGAAAAAACAGCCTAATAGTGATTCTTATAAGGAACTACCGAACTACTAAGTAACTGATCGGCAAATCTCATTAAGAGAAAAAGCCAGTCAACACAAAAAGTCACAAACAATTCTTAAACAATAATCAAAATTGGACAGAAGTAGTCAAAATCGGATAGAAAAAGTCAAAAGCAGTAGTTAAACAACAAAAACTTAGCGCCGAAGGCAATCAATTCAGGATACTTCACCAAAACGGGACGCTAACTATACGAATTCCAAAAATGATGCTGCATTCCTACAACTGTGTGAGCTCTAGGACGGCAGAAACAAATTGAAGTACGGTACTTTTCAGTGGTTGTTCCCCTGCTTCCCAGAAAGTGGGCAGGGCCTAGTCACAGACTCGGATGGAAGAAGTAAAGTATTGCCGCGAATTTCGAAAATTCAAGCTGCAGTAGAGTTACAAACTACAGCGATGTAATTACTGGGTAAGTTACTTAAATAAAAATCTTTATACCTGAATATTTTATTAGTTCTATCACAAATAGTGAATTTAGTCACGAAAATTATAAGAAAATACAGTAATTTGCGAATATTTCTCTATGAAAAACACCGCGAATAGGGGAATTTTCCGTGAATAATGTGTATATATGTTCCACAGAGAAATCCACAAATAGGTGAAACGCGAATCTGGAACAGTGAATAGGTGAGGGTCCACCGTATATGCTGGTTTAGCTTCGTGCATAGTTTGACTTAAATCTCTTCAATGGTGTTCGAAGAGTTGTGGTGACAAGGTACGAGCTAGGCATACTGACAGACAGGCTGACACATGATTTCCTTCCACGCACATCTGGCTTTGTGAAAAATATGACTAAAATCCCATCAATCGTGTATGAAGAGTTATGTTGACGAGGCAAGTATGACAAATGCTCAGATGGTCATACATCCATATAGACAAATTGAACGGGAGAAGTGATAATCCCAAATTTGTGGGTAAGGGACTAATAATATGAAGATAGTTCAGAAATACAGTATTCTTTATCCTGTCTGGTATCTTTACTAAAATGATCGCAAAGTTTGGGAACTAAAATAATATTCTCTTGCATTTCATAATTCTAAGGATACCACATCAACAAACTGAGGAGATTATATGGCTATAGTTCAATCATAATAATAAGGGAAATTAAACTTCAACACATTATCTGTATCATTACTTAATTCGTATGAAAATACTAAAAAAGAATAAATGCCCAAATTAACACAAATCACAGTATTGCCTATACCAAGAGAACCTAGCCTAACCTAACAAAAGTGGGACTAGACCAGAAATACCAGTTTCCTGTAAAACACTTGTTGCTCTTTAATATAAATGGAGTATATATGGTTAACTTCTTGATTACCAGGATGCAAGGTTAGCACTGCAAGCACACAGATGGTCAAACTGGCAAATGAATGAAAAATTATAATACCAAATTGGTAGGTAGGGGCTAATAATTATAAAGATACTTAAAACAAGTCTCACTGTGTATCCAGTCCAACATCTTTCTTAAAACAATCACCAAGTTTTGAAAACAAATGTAATATTCTAGGCTAATGCATTTCATTATTCCAAAAACACCTCATCCCCAGGCTGAGGAAATTAAATAACTGAAGCTTAAGCATAAAGACAGGGGAAACTTAACTTTAAAAGTACTTGTCCATATAATTTCTAAACAAGTATGAAATATAAAGACGATAAAAGCCAAAAATAACACAAATCACAGTATAGCCTATACCAACGGAACCTAGCCTAGCCCAGCATACATTACACAAATCCAAATATACAAACGGAACCTAGCCTAGCCCAGCATACACTGCACAAATCCAAATAAACAAGTGTTCTGTAAAATACCGCATGTTCTTTAGTGTAAACTGAATATGGCTATTTTCTGGTTATCAGGAATGGTACATCATATCTGTCTAAGGATGAACACCATCGATTATCCACAAAAGTTATGAAGATATTGATAACCGTCAGATATATGTCTACTAAGGACACAGCCTATTGTTGGGCAACAATTTGACTTTAACTCACCATGTAATCCAGTCATTTCTATCATTCCTGGTACAAAATATCACAATTTTCCTCTGAAAATGGCGCAACGGATGGCGGACGTTGTCACAAAGTTGTCCTTCGTCCGTTCACTAAAGCCAGTTCTCAGAATATCAGAATACCAGAAACTCCGTTAAAACATACCATGTCAAGAAGAAACTGGAAATATATAAGCAGCAATATTTCAAGCTTTTCCCGGAAAAATCAAAATGCCAAAAGTTGAAAAATGATCAAATTACTTTCGAAGTTACAAGAAACGCACCCAGGTCGCCAAAAACCGGAAAGCAAGAAGATCGGACGATACGACCGAAATGACAAAATTATGAGAGAGAGAGAGAGAGAGAGAGAGAGAGAGAGAGAGAGAGAGAGAGAGAGAGAGAGAGAGAGAGAGAGAGAGAGAGAGGATCTTGTAAAATTACCAGCCGTTCATTGAAAGCACGGCCATTCATAAACACTTACAAAACAACCAAAAATTATTTATGTCTAAACGAGCATTATCATTGATATTCCTAATGGTAAATTTGAAATACGAATATCTGCAGGTTAGGAAATGTTCAACTTCAATATACGTGAAATAGCAGTAATTTTAAAGGCGCAAAGAATTATTCTAATGGTACGTGAATGACGAATGTAATTCAAACAACACAGACAATTGTTACAATTCCCGGCCTTACCAACATATGCCAAATTGCAGTAAGTCTAACTGAACAAAATTCAGACAATAAAAAGCGAATGTAAAAATCAATAAGTTTTGTAACAGAATGTGTGTATATATAATGTGTGTGTGTGTGTGTGTGTGTGTGTGTGTGTGTGTGTATGTATGTATGTATATATATATATATATATATATATATATATATATATATATATATATATATATATATATATATATACACACACATACATAATATAATCTCATGATGTTGTCTTGTAAAATGTATAAATATGTTTTTTCCGAATGTTATGATATGCTTTACAATTGTCATATGACTTTTTCTTTGTGCAAGAGATGTTGTGTAGTATATTCTATATATATTAATGTTAGTTACGTAAAAATATCTTTGTAATGTCAGATCTTGCAAGAATTAATAGCACTCTTTTAATAATAATGTAGTATATAATCGTGCATTTTGTCTCCCAGTAACACGTGTGTTCTGTATTTGTGATAGCGAATGCTTTGTTTTGCTCTGAGTGTCATCGCAAAAGATAAGGGTGTTGACAGATACTCGACTAGCAGAGTAAGATTTTTCCTCAGTCAAGAGATACGAAAATGTTTTGCTCTTTCGTGTTTTATAAACATGCCAATCACGATTAGCCAAAGTGATTTCCTAAGTCACGTATTATTCTTGATCGATTGCATCATGTATTGCTCTGGTCGCGTTCATATGACCAGAAATCCAGACGTTCCAGAATGAGTCTTTTGTACCTCGTTCCAAAAATGCCTTAGTAATGACATCATCTACTTGTTTTACTTCTACCTGGAATCCTAAAAATTTGCTCATTCTGGTTTCAGAGACCTTTCGCATGGTTCTCTCTCTCTCTCTCTCTCTCTCTCAAAGAGAGAGGTTATTAACGTAAAATATTTGTGTGGTCATTAATATTAATCTTAGCTTTTGAGATTTGGTAACACTAGTAAAAAGTTTATATATTGGTAACGGCGCCTATCAAAAGTGTTTTGTGAATCTTGAGCAGTTGCATTTGGGGTGATTTTGTGAAAGTTTTCACAAGTGTGTGTAAGGTAAAGTGACTTTTACTTACTGTTACCATGGTATAATAAGGTCAATATATTAAGGGATTTTTGATACACTCCACTTCATGCCTCATGTTTTATGTTTTGTGAAATAGTGAGTTCTTAATGTCATTTGAATGATTTGGTTCTTTTTGAATTGTTTTTTAGTTCTTTGAGAATTTAACACTTTGCCATACAGTATTCTATATGGTTGCAGTCTCTTAATTTTTCACATTTCATGTAGCGGTGATTTAACATTTATTTACTTAGCATTTTAAGTATTTCTTAATAATTCAACACTGCGTACTTGATTTTCATTTACTCAGATTTTCTTTTCAAATCTTACGTATTTCTGAATAGTTTAAATTTTGCTTGATTAATTCAATTTCTTGCTAAATTAACCTTTGTAATTTAACTCAAGAATTAATTAAATTTTGTGTTGTTTTCAAGTGATAGTAAATTTTTTCAAATTGTGAATTCTGATTATAAATTTTGAATTTAAAAATAATTTGTTAAAAAATTTTTACAACAGTGCTTCATTTACTGATCACCAGTGATAGGATTAATTGTGTGCATAAGGTATGTGATAACATGTTTTGTTTCTTTACTTTTCCTGAAGTGAATTAAGACCAGGGAAACAGTTAAAGTTGTTTGATGGAGTGACGCCCTTTTACTTTAGTATATTTCTTGTTTAAATGTTGATACCTCGCACTTGTTTTGGTTTCTCACATGATTAATAAGTTTTTAAGAGATCACTGTTACCTTAAGAGTACTCAGTCATAATTTTATTGTTATGAGAGTTCAGGTATCTGGCTGAAGTGAGGTAAATTTTTAAATTCTAAGATTAGTTGCGTAATAACCAGGTACTTGGAACACTTCATGGCAATATATATATATATATATATATATATATATATATATATATATATATATATATATATATATATATATATATATATATATATATATATATATATATATATATATATATATATATATATATGACAGCAGCAAATGATCGCCCGCACAGTTTACCAGAGGAACATACACTTTTTTTCACAGTCGAGCAACATTCGCTGAACTGTTTTAGAATTTTAGTTACAAAGTTTTTAAGCAAATGCAATAGCCATTTTTCCCGCGTTAAACTACGTGAAACTGGACCATAACGAACCTTAATTCTGTATACAGATTTAAATAGTGAAAGCAGAAACAAGACTTACAAAGGTTTTATTTGCATGTGAGTTCCCTTGTTAACAGTCTTTTCCAATGATGCTAATCCTGAACAACGTGGAAATCGAGAAACGCAAAAAATGAAAATTCGACCAAAATTTCTAAGTTTTAGAAATAACTTTAGAATATAAGTAATCGAATGAATAAACGAAAAAAAATGAAGTTTACAGAACTTACTCATTACAACAGCAGTCCCCCGTAGGGGGGTAGCGCCGTCAGTGCACCTCACGGGGTGCACTGTAGGCATTACTAAAGGTTCTTTGCAGCGTCCCTTTGGCCCCTAGCTGCAACCCCTTTCACTCCTTTTACTGTACCTTCATTCATATTATCTTTCTTCCATCTCGCTATCCATCCTCTCCTAACACTTGTTTCATAGTGCAGCTGCGAGGATTTCCTCCTGTTACACCTTTCAGACCTACCTACTCTCAATTTCCTTTCTCGCGCTGAATGACCTCATAGGTCCCAGTGCTTGGCCTCTGGCCTAAACTCTATATTCCGTTCCATTCCATTACGACAGCAGTCATGAAGCATTCTTTTCTAGTTTTTGAATAAAATGTCACGAGAAAGGGAAAGTTCACGCTGTGAAAATACGTGTTATTGACAACATGCTTGACCTGAAACACACACACACACACACACACACACACACACACACACACACACACACACACACACACAAACAATTATTAGCACATGTAAAATCCTTCATATTCTTATTCCTCCATTTAATTATGTTTATGAAAATAGTACGCAGAGGGAGATGTATGTAACAACACTATACATCAGTCTTAATTACCACATTTGTTGTTGTACCAGCTGGAGTGGTTGTTTCATTTGTTGTAGTACCAAATGGAGTGGTTGTTTCATTTGTTGTAGTAGCAACTTGTATGGTTATTTCATTTGTTGTAGTACCAACTGGAGTGGTTGTTTCATTTGATGTAGTACCAACTGGAGTGGTTGTTTCTTTTGTTGTAGTACCAACTGGAGTGGCTGTTTCATTTGATGTAGTGCCAACTGCAGTGATTGTTTCATTTGCTGTAGTACCATCTGGAGTGGTTGTTTCATTTGTTGTAGTACCAGCTGGAGTAGTTGTTTCATTTGTTGTAGTACCAGCTGGAGTGTTTCATTTGTTGCAGTACCAACTGGAGTGGTTGTTTCAATATCGGTCTCAACCAAATGTATTTACAATTTTGCTAAAGGTAAGACTTCCCGTCAGTAGTAGATATAAAATTAAATATAAAAAAAACAATATTTATCCACTTTGTAACACGCCACAGGACGTGAAACGCAATATGTCTTTTTTTTTTAATTATGGAAGTAATTAAACACGTAATTTGGAAAATGGCGGGTTTAATTGGCCATTATGGAATGGCCTAGGTAATTGACTAACGTTTCTGAGCAGCGTAACGTGCCATTACTGAACGCACAGTACTATGTTCTTGCACGGTGAGTGAGAAATGCAATAACAGAGACATACTTGCTTCACTGATGACCGTGGTAATTCATTGTGGGTCTCCATGACAGCGTAACGAATTAAATATATTTTACTGAATTGCGTCTGCCTTCAAGTGCACCTCAGTGCAGTTTGTTCATGACTAGGAATATAGACAGATTAATATTGAAGACCAAAATATTGTTTCTTATTGAGTTATTTAACGAAAGGAGAGAAATTTTCTTCGTATATTGCCAGCTGAAATATACGTATGTATGTATGTATGTATGTATGTATGTATGTATGTATGTATGTATGTATGTATGTATGTATGTATGTATGTATATATATATATATATATATATATACGCATTCAGGCGGAAGTACACAACAGCAAGCAGGAGTCCAAAGAAGACGACAGTCAACAAAAAAGTTGCATATTTATTAAGAAACGTTTCGTGTTACTTAAACACATCATCAGTCTGTAAAATTGAAAAATACACATTAATTCTCTAATTTAAAATAAAAGCTAAATTAAAAACGGCAGTTAAATTCTTTAAAATTACAACATACATAAAAAGTAAAAAGAAAGGAGATTTTTCTAAGTCTACCTGATCAATAGAAGGGGAAAGACGAAGTGAGACCACAAGCTCACGCATGCCCAGAGTATACTTAGGCCAAGTGCAGAGGAGAAGAAGACACGTTGGAGTTTAAAAAGAGGTGCATGACGTTTAATAAACAAAGACTCAAGGGTCGTTAGATAAGCCGATTGTTTGGTAGTTCCCATGATGGAAAAATGTTTTTATCTATATTAACCTTGCATTTAACGGCATGATTTCTAATGCTAGAAAATTCGGGATTAGTTATACGTGAGCCAGTTCTGTAGCTCAGACCTAAGTGGCTATAATAACGGACCTGCAACATTCTCTTTGATGAGCCAACATAACTACCAAGACATCTTGGGCATTCAAATTTGTAAATAATATTGGACTTCATAAAGGTCTGTAGCTTGTCCTTATAATTAAAAAAGCCGCCAATCTTTAGTGGATTCATAGGTATTAAATTGAGTTTTAGAAATCCAAACTCTTTTTCAATTATTTGTTTGACTTTGGATCTAAGAAAGTCGGAGTGCGTAAATGGTATCGTAGCGTACATAGTCAGTTTAGGAACATTATATTTCACAATAGAATCAGAAAAGTTACGTGCTACAATCTTGTTAACTATTTTATAAAAAGTCTTTTTATGAAGTCCAATATTATTTACAAATTTGAATGCCCAAGATGTCTTGGTAGTTATGTTGGCTCATCAAAGAGAATGTTGCAGGTCCGTTATTATAGCCACTTAGGTCTGAGCTACAGAACTGGCTCACGTATAACTAATCCCGAATTTTCTAGCATTAGAAATCATGCCGTTAAATGCAAGGTTAATATAGATAAAAAACATTTTTCCATCCTGGGAACTACCAAACAATCGGCATATCTAACGACCCTTGAGTCTTTGTTTATTAAACGTCATGCACCTCTTTTAAACTCCAACGTGTCTTCTTCTCCTCTGCACTTGGCCTAAGTATACTCTGGGCATGCGTGAGCTTGTGGTCTCACTTCGTCTTTCCCCTTCTATTGATCAGGTAGACTTAGAAAAAATCTCCTTTCTTTTTACTTTTTATGTATGTTGTAATTTTAAAGAATGTAACTGCCGTTTTTAATTTAGCTTTTATTTTAAATTAGAGAATTAATGTGTATTTTTCAATTTTACAGACTGATGATGTGTTTAAGTAACACGAAACGTTTCTTAATAAATATGCAACTTTTTTGTTGACTGTCGTCTTCTTTGGACTCCTGCTTGCTGTTATTGTATATATATATATATATATATATATATATATATATATATATATATATATATATATATATATATATATATGTGTGTGTGTGTGTGTGTGTGTGTGTATGTGTGTATTATATATATAATGTGTATGTGCACGTATGTATAAAGGTAAATCATTCATTTTTCTCATCGAGTCTGGGTTTGTGATAGCTAACCCCAGACCCTTTTATCTTGACCTAATCAGAACCTATTGGAACTAGCGAGCCAGAAGCGATACGTCTAGCGAACGTGAGCCGAACATTGCACCACTCAGTCATGTCCTCCGTTTTGGTAAATTGCACCTTCCGAAGACTTTTGCAGCAAGCCGAAGGTCCTTCTCGTTGCACGAACGCAACAGCAGGGGTCTTGCAATGAAAAAAGTGTAAGTCTTTGTGATTTTTAAGCATTTTTGCAAGCAATTTGATGAACGGGTAAGGTCAACCGGTTCCAAATAGGATGAAATTTCCTGTTGAAATGAATCATTACTAATTGCTAGCATGGAAAACACAGAAATGTTGCGTTCAGAGAAAAAGGTTGAATATACAAATATGTCGGCTAAAACGCAAACATATATAAAATACAGTAATAAACAATTTGACCCGTAGCTCAGGGGAACGGCTGAATTTGTCAGTGATGTCCACAAAATCCGTCAGCTGTAATCGTGAAACTTTTTTTTTTATGTCCTCTTCTGTATGCCTACCAGTTTTTTTTTTTTTTTGAGAGGTTTGGGGATGGGGATATGATGCCATTGCTCTTATTCGATTGGGTACCCCTACGTCCCCACATGGGCCCCCAAGAGCAAGGTTTGCTAAAACAGTATCGTAAAATGCTCACTATATTTGGTTGAGATAACTCTTTATATTATGTTACTGCTGATTGTTTGGATGAGAGCTTTTTTTTATTTTAAATTCATGGGCGTTTATTGCGGAACCAAAATAACACAATCATTTTTTAAAATATATATAACAGAAATTATGTATATTTCGTAATGTATACTGCTTTTGTTGTTATCAGCAAGGTTAATTGATGATATGGCTAAGCCATGAGTTACAAAATGAAGGTTACGTCCTGTTAAGTGAATAAAAAAAAACCGCACATCATTCTACTTAATGTTTATGGAGAGAATTTGTCATGCGATGGTAAATATGGCGCACGCATGCCCTTATACGTATCCGGAACGTTCGCCGTAAACATTTTTGCCGTAGGAAAACTAGCCTCAGGAATTTTCGCCGTAGGAAACTTTGCCGTATAGGATTTTTGCCGTAAGACAATTTCGCCGCATTTGTGATATATATGGCTCACACTATTGTTACTTCGATTTAAACATATTAACAAGCGAAGTACCTTGTTATCAAGTATATCTGGAACCTACTACCGTTACATTTTGATTGACGAAGTACCTTGTTATATAATTAAAATACCCAAATTGAATACCTAATTTGAACACTCAAAGAAGGAGTAGAGTTAAACTCGTTAAATTTTCTTCATTCATTCGACATTATTTTTTTGTGCAGCCAACCCATAATAATGGTCTATCAAGTTGAAAGTACCAGAGGCGGTGTGAAATTAGTTGACGGTCTTAACTTTGTTTACAGAACAGATAGAAAATACGGCGAAAAACATATTGGAAATGTGAAAATAAAGAATGTAAAGCTAAAGTGCATACCGTGCTGGAAAATGATAATTTATATATATGTAAAACATTTGGCGAGCATTGCCATCCATCTCATCCATCAAAACCAAAAATGTATGAAGCAAAAACAAAATTGAAATCACTAGCCACTAATTCACAAACTTCTGCACGGTCGTTAATTGCAGAAATTTCATCTAGTTTAGATGATAATGCATGTCTTTGCTGCCAACTTCATCGCATTTGTCTCGCAGTATTAAAGGTTGGAGGCAGAAGAATAGTGTGAGGCATATATACTTGACAACAAGGTACTTCGCATGTTAAATTGGACATTACTCCAAAAGGGACCGTTCAAGATAAGGGTATCGAAAAAAACAATGCGACGAAATTGTCTTACGGAAAGAATCCTATACGGCAAAGTTTCCTACGGGGAAAATTCCTGAGGCGAGTTTTCCTACGGCAAAAATGTTTACGGCGAATGTTCCTAGAACCGCCCTTATAATCGTTTCCATGGGTCAAGGCTGTGTAAAGGAAACTAAGGGCGATCAGTTCCATGTCCGGTGGTGTGATCTTTGTTTAATATTCCGCACTACATTGTTTGGGAACTCATCGTCTAAAATTAACAACGCAAGTCATTCCTCAGCCGGAAGCTTAATGGTTCATATAATGAGATTTACCTTACCAATAAGGTAGTACAATTGCAAACGCTTGGCCGGATGGTAGATAAGGTAATGGCGGAGAACAGAAAGTACAACACTTGAAAGTAAAGTAAAACTCATTCCCGTAGTTATCCATTCAGGTCAGCCAATACTCATGATGATGTGAGAATGCTTGATTGGAATAATTAAACGGAAACTTTCACAACTTAGATTTCAACTCTACATCTATCCGGCAGGTCAAGAATGAGAGTATTTCTTTACAATAAAGAATGTGGAGATAACTACAACGATCGAACTTCATCAAACTAGTGACATACAGAGCATAATCGCAAGTCTGGTGAAAAAAAATTAAAACTACGATAAATATTTCGAGAGTAACAATTTCCATACTTTTACTGTGGGCTAAATTTTTTCCCTTTGATTCTATTAGCTTTACCTTTCGAGAGCTTTCAACAGCCATTATCCGACAGTCGAACCTGTTTCATAATAGCTCTTTACCCTTATTAGCCAGATCCCTTTTCTGTTGCACCCCATGAAATACTACAGAAATAATTTCATATCCAACCATTTCCGCCAAACTGACATTTTTGATGAGATATGGTTCTCCAATTATTCAACACATTATTTTCGTCGGAAATTCCGCTCATTTCTCTGGCACGAACTGGTGCCAAAGGCCATCTCTGAATCAACATTTTCGTTTGAATATTCATTCATGAAATCCATTCTTCCACGAATGCCGTGCAAACATGTTTTGAAGGTTTAGCATGACAATGGTATCCGTTGCTGCACCGCAGAAATAAATTATATATGCAGAAATAATTAAATTTCACGATACTGCCGTGGCTAACCTTTTCCTAATGGTAAAATAAACACACTCTCTCTCTCACTAAATATATATGTATATATATATATATATATATATATATATATATATATATATATATATATATATATATATATATATATATATATATATATATATATAAAGACAAAATCCACGAAGGAAAGAGAAACAATGGAGTGCTGCAAGACCTTTCGACTTATCGTCCTTTACTTGCTAAGTAAAGAACTATAAGTCGAAAGGCCTTGCATCACTCCATTGTTTCTCTTTCCTTCGTGAATTTAATCTTTATTTATATATTCATCACATTCCATATTTTCGTGATTCAGCTATACACACACACACACACACACACACACACACACACATATATATATATATATATATATATATATATATATATATATATGTATATATATATATGTATATGTATATATATATATATATATATATATATATATATATATATATATATATATATATATATATATATATATATATATAGAAAATATGAAAAAGACTTGATTTTACAGAACCAAGTAAGAGTGAAAGGGTATATAACTGGTAACACAAAAAACATGTTAAATAGTTTTATGATAAAAGGGACAGGAAGCTAGAATTTTCTAGGAATACACGTGTTAGGCTATTTCAATTGCTTTCCGTCAACCAGATTAATGTTGAAAATATTCAGCATAATTGTGATAATTTCATATACCAACATTATAAATACCCTACTTATTAGAAATTAGAAATTTCCCCTCCTTAGCAACAACGTTTTCTTTTATTTGGGTCACGCAAGTAAGTAATTAAATATTATAATAAGTCTACATTGATATTAAGTTATGAGTTGCCAAAAG
>NC_089783.1:40706624-40709124 GCF_040412425.1 Macrobrachium rosenbergii | reverse complement strand
TCAGTCACCAGTGCTGAAATTAATTACTCGGTCCGTGAAATTTCCATCAGAAATAACAATCGATGTTACAATAATCCAGAGATTGAATAAGTCGCCATAATGAATGCAGTCCGCTGACATTATTCGATATCGTATTAAATCGCGGGATTCAGAGCATTTTGATAGCCTTTAAATTATTCCCTTTACTTTTATTTAGTCGTTTTATGACGATTTAAGCAATTTTTATAGCAGCCGAAAAGTGTATGCTTTTTTTTTTTTTTTTTTTTATTAGAGGACAAGTTTAACAAATGCATAATTTTTCATAAAAATTACCTGGGTTATCAAATTCGAGGGCGGGTTGTAGACACTATGAAACTATGCCTTTAACTAGAACATTCCTCAATGCGATCTCGTATCAGTGGTGCACACCTATCTTTACAATCTCTTTGTTTTCATTTTCACCTGTTTCATTCTATAAACCAACTAGGACAAAATCCACCTCTTTCATTCGTTCATTATTTCCCAGTTCCATTCAAAAATGCCTCTATACATCATATCATATCATATATTATATTCTTACAAGTATTTCTTTCAGGCTCCGAAAAATACCTTTAAATATTTTCCATCGCCGTTCAGTGCAAGTAGAGGGCCTGTCGATATTAATTTTATAATATTACATATTTATGACAAGCAAACAGGTCAAGGACCATCCACCTGCTGGCCGATGTGCTTCTGGAAATCTGTACTGAATTTCATTTAGCTAATATGACACTGCTTCAGAGGGGCACTTTCATGATATTCGTTGACGTTCAATATGTTTCTTCATCTCAACATATTCAGAATGACAAGGGCACATTAGAATCGAACGGGCACATTAGAAGAATCGTTATTTACTAAAGTCCCGATTGCGCAGTGATATATATATATATATGATCCAACATACTCGATCTTAACACCCCATATTTTTGCATGTGGGTGTGCGCGAAAGACGATTGTTATTAATTGTACGAACAAGATGTAATTCATTCGCTTTACTAAGCAGTCAATTTTCTCATCATGAATACTCAAATGGATTTCCCTTCCATTTACTGTTATACCGGTTACTTTCCACCCATTTCTATAATCCATGTCACTATTGAATTAATGGAATTATAGCTTCAGCCAGAATTCCGTTTGTTAGTGTGATAAGACACGTTGCGTCCCAAAACATTCTGTGCTCTCTCTCTCTCTCTCTCTCTCTCTCTCTCTCTGACCCTAATCCAGGATTTTATATTGTGTCCTCAACGTTTATCCAGCTTCCACAATTATCTCTCACCCCAACTTTGGACCCTTGCTCTCACGGTTCAAGAATTCGGTCCACCGATTCTAACTCTCCAAGTCGCATAAACCTTTTTATTTCATTTTTCTGTTTTCACATTCAGGCAGTATTGGCCAGAGTACGCGCCTCTCTCATATTCGTACCCTTCGCTGTTGCTCTCTGATATTGCTCGACTCTGGGATATTTAGCATCATTCAATATTTAATCATGATTTTGTTCACTGTTGCATTCCTTGGAGATGCCAGCTAGCTTACCATTTATTTTTCGAATTCCGCGAGGAAAAGATGGATTTGTGGTTTTCCTTAATTAGCGTTCATTTACATTTCGTTAACTACTGGGACACTCTCTCTCTCTCTCTCTCTCTCTCTCTCTCTCTCTCTCTCTCTCTCTCTCTCTCTCTCTCTCTCTCTCTCTCTCTCTTCTTCCAAAGTTACGTTCATGTCGAAATTGGGGGCGTAAGAATTTGTTAAAATACAAGAAAAGAGGAGTCCAGAAAAAAAAAAAAAAATTGGGGCTTTCACAACAGGCATGATTTATCATTACTAATTTTTTTTAACTTAGGTCATCCAGCGGCAAGAATAATCAATTTCATACTTGACGTCCCCACTTTCCCATTGTCTTCATAAAAACAAATGGGAAATTCAAAAGAATGAATTTCCAGCGTGACTCGTTTATTTTCTTGCAATATGACAATCTTTGAAAGCATAATCTTTCTACTGCCAATCAGAATAAGTATTACGAAATGAAAATAATTTTCTTACATTAAATCTATCATTCTTTGGCTTATATATCTCTTGTGCTTCGTTACTGTAACACTTGATTAAAGCTAACTATTTCTAAATATATCTCAGTCATGAAACGCTTATTGCTAAGCTCTTTTAGGATGGGATTGGATTGGATTATAGAATTTAGGCCAACGGCCAAGCGCTGCGACCTATGAGGTCATTCAGCGCTGAAAGGGAAATTGACAGTAAAAGGTTTGAAAGGTGTAACAGGAGGAAAATCTCGCAGTTACAATATGAAACAATTGTTGAAGAGGATGGAGAGTCAGATGGAAGAAAGAATATGAAGGGAGGCACAGCAAAAGGAATGAAAGGTGTTGAAGCTACGGGCCGAAGAGACGCTGCAAAGAACCTTTAAGTAATGCCTACGGTGCACCACGTGAGGTGCACTGACGGCGCTACATTAACTGGCAACAAATGG
>NC_089783.1:40696624-40701624 GCF_040412425.1 Macrobrachium rosenbergii | reverse complement strand
TATATATATATATATATATGTACATATGTATATATATGTACATATGTATAAATATATAATATATATATATGTATATATATATATATATATATATATATATATATATATATATATATATATATATATATATATATATATATATATATATATATATATATATATATATATATATATATATATATATATATATATATATATATATATATATATATATATATATATACATATACATATATATATATATATATATATATATATATATATATATATATATATATATATATATATATATATATTAGATTACTCATTTATCAAAAGTTAAAGGAAATATCTTAACATGTAGGTTTCGTCATTTGACACTGTGTTTTTGAAGTACCTGATATAACAAAGATGCTTTCTATTATTATGTATAATCAGATGAATAAGGAAAACATTAACACAAATTGCAAAAAAGCAATGGTTTTAAACATCACAAACAAATTCTCTACAAAAAGATTTCCTATCTCACTACCGAGAAAGAGAATTTTTTTTTTTTTTATTTCTCCAAAGACGCAGAAAACTAAAAATGAAAAGAAGTCATTGGAGGACATTGTATAACGTGCCATTACGGTAATTGCTACGTAGCCATTCAGGAAATCTTCATTAGCTCGTGCGAAGCAGTGGGCTATCACGGAAGCCTGGTGCTTTAAATAACGCTATGCTCGAGATAAAACGATTGCGGTGTATGTACAGTATGTTTGCTGCCTGTTATTGATTGTGCAGGAACAATAATACAATCTCAGGTTATATATATATATATATATATATATATATATATATATATATATATATATATATATATATATATATATATATATATATATATATATATATATATATATATATGTGTGTGTGTGTGTGTGTGTGTGTGTATGTATGTGTATGTATATATATGTGTGTGTGTATGTATGTGTGTATGTATATATTAATATATATATATATTTATTCACATACACAATTGTTCTGTGTATTATTACAATTGCTAACAGGACCTCGTTGAAACTGGATGGTATCTAGTGGAGATATTTATTCAGAAAAAGTTACAAGCTTTCTAGGACGAACAGTCCTCATCATCAAGTATCCGTATGATTTCATCCAGTTTAAATGGGGTCCTGTTAGTATATATATATATATATATATATATATATATATATATATATATATATATATATATATATATATATCTATATATATATATATAATATAGATATATATATATATATATATCTATATATATATATATATATATATATATATATATATATATATATATATATATATATATATATATATATATATATATATATATATATATATATATATATATATATATATATATGTATATATTATGCACGTAATCCAGATGATTCGATTGTTCTTGTGTAAATTCATAACAAATGAAAACATGGATCAAATGAGCGCATATGACATTTACTTTTTTTTTTTTGCATGCAAATTTCTTACCATAACTAGCAGCCAAATATGGATATAGCTCCCTGGGTGCTCACCAAGTCCTTACGAATGAGGCTTTTAATCCCACGCTATTTTTCCCAGAACTCATTTACAACTGGATGGACTGGAGAACAGTTATTATCTGGTTGAGGAAGCAGGCACAAAGTCATAACAAAATGCATACATGGATCAAGTGAGGGCTTATCACTTTAGTTTTTTTTTTTATGGAAATTTCGTACCATAAGATTTTTTTTATTTATTTTAACAGGGTGGCCACAGATAAATATAGTTCTCTGCTTTCTTAGCAAGTCTTTAAGAATGAGGATTTTTATCCCAGGCCATTTTTCTTAAACCCAGGACACCCCAAAACTCATTTACAGTGGGGGGACTGCAGAAAGGTATGTTGGTAGTTATTTACGGACCTAGAAAGCAGGAATCAAGCATTACACCACTTAAAAATGTCGGTTACTTGGCTGAATCATACGTTCGTAAGGCAGCATGCATGGATAACAACCCTACCGGCTACCTTACGAACGTATAATCAGCTAAGAGAGTGACATTTTTAAGAGGTGTAATGTAAAGACTTGCTAAGAAACCAGAGAACTATATTCATCTATGGCCACCCCATTAAAGTGTAAAAAATTTGCATGAAAAAAAAAAGTTAAAGTCATAAGCTCTCGCTTGATCCATGTATGCATTTTGTTATAACTTTGTTCCTGCTTCCTCAGACAGATAATATATATACACCGTCCCATGAATATCAGATAACATGCTCATTTACCTTTTCCAAATACTTCTGTCACCCTTATCCCCATACGAAATAACAGTTATTCTCACCCAGTTCTCTTTTTAACTTTTGCATCATTCATACTTAATAACACAACCTGGTTAGCTACTCAGCCATCTCTCTACCACGCTACAACACATTACTGCTGTTCCATCTAATCAGAAGTTTCTTGGCGTCATTCATTTTCCAGCCTAATTCTTACCCTCCTTGTATCGCGAAACAGTCATTTTCTCAAGGTGTCTTAAAAATTCTCTGACCTCTATGACGTCTGCTTCATAGTGTCATCTGTCTTAAAAATAATCAAGCCATCAGTACCTCTCCTGCTTCTGTCATGATAAGCTCATTTCCTAAAGCTCCCTACCTTTTTAGTTTTACATATTTCGTATCTTAAATTATACCTTTTGTTCATTCACTTTGGATTTTATTACCATATGCTACTCTATGAATCTCTTTTGTCAAGCGGATGCACTTTTAACAATCTTTCATTCAGTTGAAACATTCGACTTGTTTTGTCTTCCAACTTCTTTCTGTTGTATTTTTTCTTCATAAACCCCCTATTCTTCTTAACACTGCCTACTGGGAAAAATGACAGGCCTGTTGATCTAGTTTCAGGAATACAAAACAGAAGCAGTTGCAGTGTGCAACTCAGACATTTGGCAGTGCAACAGAACATAATAAACGTTGAGTCATTAAGTCCCCTTAACAGAGCCATAAAAAACCAGTGAAGCAAATAGTCATCAACAGACGGTGACACCAGCGTGTCAGCACTTACTCAAGAATATTGGCAGCGTTCTTTCGGCCCCTAGCTGCACCCACTTGTCAGCCTTCCATCCCTGCTTCCTTCCTTCAACCTTGCTGTTCAACTTCTCTACCCATTTACTTCTTAATCCAACTGTGGAGTTTTCTCCCAGTTCCACTCTTGGATCCTTGTACTTCATCTCCTTTATTTTGTGGATCTCTCTGTCTCGATGTCCAACCACTCCAAGCCTCCAGTGCTCAGTGGCTGAAAGTGCCCCAGAGGTTGGCTTGATTGCATAAATTTAATCAATCACAGTCAGTCACCATCTACAGTATCACCTCAATTTATCAGATTCTTTCATGGGTCTGACTTCATTACCAGGAACAAAGGCCGGTATCTAAGCTAGACCCTATGTTGAATACTCCCAGATATCTTACATTACAACTAACAGTAATTCAGCATAGTTCCTAAGAAAAACTAACCTGTACTTTACACTTAACATTTAATTTAAGATATTTATCTAGAAATACATCACAGTATATGTGAAATCTCACTGACAGTATCTGTAAATCTTACTGACTGATATAATTATAGTGGGATGCTGTTATGTATAACAACGAAAAGCATGATATTAATTTAATGGCTTTGCCTTCTCGAAACAGGAACAGATCTACGATTGTGCAGCTTTTTTGCAATTTTAAGTTCAAGTGATATCGAAACACACCTTGCAAGTTGTATTCTTATACAAACGAACGGATACTGATTTTCAGTATCTGAACACCTCTCACAGTTCCATTTCATCTGATGAGGAGAGAACTCTGATGAGTAGGCCCAACGAAATGGGAGGGAAATATGAGGAGAATATGAGGACAAACATTGTAAGGAAATATTTCATCTTAAATTGATATTAGTATACAGCTTATGCGTAGCGCCTCACCCTAACGGATTTCTGTATTTATTATGAATATTTCTATACTTATTATGAATATTTCTTTACTTATTATGAATGCTTCTTGCTATGCCACCATTGTCGATGTGGTATATTTTAGATAAATCCCTTAAATTGAATGTTTGGTGTTAAACAAAGGTTAGTTTAGCCTGGGAACTATGCTGAAAGCATATGACTATTGTGCTTAAACTTGACTACAAGTATAATAATAATAATAATAATAATAATAATAATAATAATAATAATAATAATAATAATAATAATAATAATAATAAACATGAAAACACATTTCTTGCATAAGATTTAAGGACTCTTCACGGAACACTCCCCCTCGGAACACCTCGCATTATGCTTATTTAAGACCCGTTAACGACTGCTCACAAAGCACTCCTTGATACTTTTTACGCGAGAACAAAACTTCAATTTTCCGGACGCGTTTCGTCATTTGCCACATGCAAACCCCTCGACCGTTGTAAGACCATACTGCTATTACAGAATTTGTCTTCTGGCCGAGTTTTCAATTACGGCGCCACTCCGTGATATTTCAGCGTCAAAGACTTTCCGAATATTGTATCTTACTATGATGCACTGTTGCTGAATGCGGGTTAGCTCAAGAAAAATGGTTTAATGCTATGGCATAAACATTACAGCGAGAAAAGGGAAAGTTACATAACTGAGGCGATTTTAATTGAAATCTATTGTGGAGCCGAGGTATTCTCGTAGGTATTCAGATTAGCATTTGATCGCTCTTATATTTATGAACATTAATTCTAAAACAAGAACCCTACCGAAGCTAAGCACCGTATTTTTTTTTTATTAATTTATCCCGTATGCTGTAGTTAACGGCCCATTCCACATAACAGTCGTTAGGAGAGGGTGGAAAGTAAGATGGATGAAAGAGAATATGAAAAGGTTGAACTGAATATAGAATTTAAGCCAAAGGCCAAGCATTGGGACCAATGAGGTCATTCATCACTGAAATGGAAATTGTCTTTGAAAGGTTTGAAAGGTGTAACAGGAGGAAAACCTCGCAG
>NC_089783.1:40689124-40691624 GCF_040412425.1 Macrobrachium rosenbergii | reverse complement strand
TATATGTGTGTGTGTGTGTGTGTGTGTGTGTGTGTGTGTGTATGTATGTATAACATCAGGAGAAAAACCGGAGGAATCTGCAATTACCAAATTCCACAGACGATGGGATAACAGTTAAAACTTCCTGTGGAAAAAGGTCGTGAAACGCATAGGAAAAAGATGAAATTCAGTTCATTAACTGGTGTTCAGAAAGAAAATGTGCCCTGGATTTAGGGAATGTCTTCAAAATCATTATTTGCCGTAGTCTACTCTGACAGATGGAAAATACTGCATAAGGTATAAAAAGTAATAATAGATGAGTTTTGGCAGCTGTGATGATAGCATTTGCATGTGTGCTTGACCACAGATAAAGAGATACCTGAAATCACATTTTAATCTTCAAACAAATAACTGGGCGCATTTCCTACCTACCTCGGCCAAGGAGCTACCCTGATTATATACAACTGAAGAAAAGGAGGCTCCCATTCATTTTGAGAAGGGCTTCTCCAGTGTTGGGTAATAATAGATATTGTTGGGTTGAAAAGAGGAGGAGACCCCGATCCTTCCCAGTTTCTATAAGACGTTACAAAAAGGGTCGGGACTTATTCAAAAACTTTATAAGGAAACCCTTTAGCTTTACAGTAGAGTAATGAATGCAAGTCAAGAGAAAATAAGAATGTAATTTGTAGGCTTTGCACAGAACTGCGGTTCCAGAACGAAAAGAACAATATCAGTTACATTCAGTAAATTACGTAATTTACACTAACTCTCGAGTCAGTTTTCAGAAACACTGAGTTCTGATAAAACATAAATTGTTTATAAAGTGAAGAGAAAATCAGTGCTACCAAAGTAGATAACTATTCAAGTATTCAGAGGGATTAAGTTTGGAAACAACTACATCCTGATGTGTCATAACTATTTTATGATACTTGTCTTCTGCAATTAGTTCGAACCAGTGATCATTTTGATTTAATAAAGCATATCCTTAAAAAAATCATTGGGACACAACAAAGAATAATTTGAAAAGGGTTCATTTGAACTAAGTTTCTGCGGACGCTCTCAACATTTTATATTTTTTGTTGTTGTTGTCTAATGTTGCTTATAATATAGTTTGGCACAGTTTTTTTGGTACAATTGCTTTTCTAATTTATAAGTTTTACTATCATCTTCATTTGTTTCTGGTACATTTGAAAGAAAAACGGGTTTTAAAGGGTTCTAACAAAGACGAGAAATTTTTAGAAAGTAAAATTCTCTTTCACTTCCTCTCACACAAACTCACATACTAATAATGAGTCCGTCTCTCTCTCTCTCTCTCTCAGACACATATACGCTGTCTCTCCCTCTTTCTCTCTCACATACAAACACATTTATGCCATCTCTCTCTCCCTCTCCTCTCTCTCTCTCTCTCTTACGCACACACACACAATGTGAACCCCCTTCTCTCTCTCTCATCCAATCTCGCTTAGCGCAACGAACAGATTTGGAGCCTTTTATATACGCGGGATTACATTAACATTCTATGATTTACAAGTGCCGAAGAGTTCCTGTGAATGGGTCTGCCGTCTACTAATTTCTCGACTTCGCAGGGAGCCTGGCTTAAGAGATAGATATACTCGTATCTATCCGTGGATGAGTAATGGCACTCTTCGGAAGAGAGGTTGCTCGAGAGCTTTCCTTACCGATACATAAGATACACCGGCAAGGAGTTTTCACTTAACTCTTCTTCCGTTTTTAGTTTTCTGTAAAAGAAAACTATTGTGCCGGCTATGTCTGTCCGTCCGCACTTTTTCCGTCCACCCTCAGATCTTGAAAACCAATGAGGCTAGGGGGCTGCAAATTGGTATGTTGATCATCCAGCCTCTAAACATCATACATACCTAATTGCAACCCTCTAGCCTCAGTAGTTTTGATTTTATTTAAGGTTAAAATTAGCCAAATCGTGCTTCTGGCAACGATATAGGACAGGCCACCACCGGGCAGTTGCTAAAGTTTCATAGGCCGCGGCTCATACAGCATCATACCGAGACCACCGAAAGATAAGAGCTATTTTCGGTGGCCTTGATTATACGCAGTAGTGGTTGTGTAGAAAACTCGATCACGCCGAAGAAACTTTGCCTCATTTTTTACTTGTTTATTCTAGTTTCAAACATTTCCTGTATCTTAAATTAATGTTTTTATTTTTGTCGTGTAAAAATCGATATTATTATCGTCATAGTCGATATTTTTATTTTATTTTTGTTCAGAAACGTATTTATATTTCATCACGTAAAGAAAGTTGTACCAGTTATTATGATCGATACTGTTATTGTTATATTTCTTTCATTCGGAAGTTTATTTACATTTCATAAAGTTCCGCAAGTTATATAAAAAAATTACTGCAGTCCATTAAACACTGTTTCATTATTTTTGGAACCATTTTCGAATCTTGTTGAATATCACTGAATTACTTTCATTATTCTTATGAATACTATTCTGTTTGTTTCCTGACTCTGAAGAGTCGAAATTCATTTTCCCACTGTTC
>NC_089783.1:40674124-40684124 GCF_040412425.1 Macrobrachium rosenbergii | reverse complement strand
AATTCTTCAGCCTTTGCAAATAGCATGTTATATTTTTGCGTCTCATTTCTGGAAAAGATGGCTGACCAAAAGCCACAAAGAGAGCGAATGCACTTACATACCCCGGAATGCCCACGAGCCTTCGCAGCCTATCGTTATAATATAACCTCAACTTATTCATAGTTCGTTGTTTTGCTCTGACAACTAAAGATATACCATAAAAACTTGTACAAAAACTCCGAAAAAGCATTTTCTTTGCATCATCGCAACATTTAGAAAAGTTCCTTACAATCCTATTGCTCCTCGCACACAGACCTCTGTACAAATACTCTACAGTGGACATCGTCAGAATTCTGAGCAGTAAAAAATATCCTAGGTACTTTATATTTGGTACAAAATCTATTCTTGCTCTGTTAACAACAATAGGTGATATGTTAGTTGGACAGATTTATTCTTCGAAAAAATCATACATTTGGTCTTATTTACATTGAACAACAGAAGCCTGTCAGACATAAAATCACGACTAAAGCTTACAGTCTGCTGTAGCCCACCTACTGAAGGAGCAAACAGAACAATATCGGATAACAACAAATGGTTTAAAATCATGTTGTTTAAATAACATCCCACTTTAATTTGATTCAGCCTATGTGAGAGGTCATCCATATATAACTGAACAGGTAAGGTGAAAGTATACTTCCCTGTCTCACTCCGCATGAGGTGGAAAATTTGCTCGAAAATACATGGCCCCACTTGACAATCATTTGTTGATTTTTACACCACTCATCTAGCAGGTTAATAATATAGCAAGGAACATTTCTTTTTGACAGTTCTTCAAATAACATCTTATGAGGCATTATCAAAAGTCTTAGACATATCCATGAAACAAGCAAATACGGGTGTTTTACGAACATTATACTCCTCGGTTACTTGTTTAAGAATATGAACAGGCATTTCCGTTCAATGATGGGATTTATAAGCGAACTGGTTGTCACTTGTCAATAAGTACTTTTTACATCTCTCCAATACAATCGCTTCCAAAACTTTTGAGATAACAGCGGCTAGAGCAATCGGCCTATAATTTGATATGTCACTGTGGTCCGCGTTTTTGTCTTTAATCAAAGGAGAAAGTATAACCAGAATAAGAGCTCTTGGTACGTATGAATGACAGGAACAGGAAGTGATAAAGAAACTCGGTAAAACTCTAAGTACCGGACGAGCCTCAGTTAAATGCCGAGGGGTCAGCCCATAATGTCCAGGGCTACTGGAAGGGTTCATAGAATTTAAAGCATTCGAAATTTCATTTACATTTGTTCCTGTAACATCTCGCTGACTTTGATTTTCCACTGAGTCTGAGACAGAATGAGTAGGATCGTTGAACAGTTTAGAATAATGTTCTTTCCAGGACCCGCTTGTATAAGTGGGTCTTGGTTCTTTCCATAATTCGACAATGTTTTCAAAACCACTCGCATTATTTATCATGTCTGGCAAGAAGGCTTGGGATTATGCACTGTACAGAAAACTCGGCGCATTTTTCACTTATTTGTAGTGTGCGTACTTCACTAGCCAAAAGTCACGTGTTTCTAAAGTGGGTTATATCCAGTGGCGTTTCATTTGATTTTTGGTTCTTTCACCATCATTACCAACTGACTTGCTTGGGGAAGCATCATGAACTACTTAGAAGAAGAAGAAGAAGAAGAAGAAGAAGAAGAAGACAGAGAGTCAGAAGAATTTCTCCTCCTCCTCTCTCCCCTCTGTAAAATAAATATAAAGCAGATCAAAGTAAGGGATTATTGTTGCTCATGTTGGGAATTTCTCTAGGGAGAAAGAAACGAAAAAGGATACATCGCATTTGATATGTTTTGCTTGATTCAAGCACCGTTGTACAAAATCAAAATGTGGTGTTATATATTAAATACAGCCTCATATAATAGTGAAAATGAGCATTCATTTCGACATGAGCGGCTCTATAAACAAAAAAGTAAAAATGCGCTAAGTTCCTTCGGCGCAATCGAGTTTTCTGCGCAGCCACTACAGCGTATAATCAAGGCCACCGAAAATAGATCTATCTTTTGGTGGTCTCAGTATAATGCTGTATTAGCCGCGGCCCATGAAACTTTAACCACGGCCTGGTGGTGGCCTTTCCTATATCGTTGCCAGGAGCACGATTATGGCTAACTTTAACCTTAAATAAAATAAAAACTACTAAAGCTACAGGGCTGCAAATTGGTATGTTTGATGATTGGAGGGTGGATGAAAAACATAAATTTGCAGCTCTCTAGCCTCAGTAGTTTTTAAGCTATGAGGGCGGACAGAAAAAGTGCGGACAGAAAAAAGTGCCGACGGACAGACAAACCGGCACAATAGTTTTCTTTTCAGAAAACTACAAATGAAATCCTTCAGGATAGAAAATTCACTTCCGTGAATATTAACGGCGAGCTTCATTTGGCTTATAAATAAATGGGGTCGACTGCATATGCGTCTATTACGGAGCACAGAGTCAACTGCGCTTTTTAAAAACGACTGCTCGAAATAAAAAAGAAATGCTTTTCTTAAACATTGCTGAACCATAAGACGGCTAAGAATATCCATTTCAAACAATCAATCCTACATAAAAGTGAGTTAATGTAGCAGCAATCTGGATGTTAAATGACGCTTAGCTGCAACTTGGAAACTTTCACTACCGAAATATAATGGATTATTCACCATGAAAACTTTCACTACCGAAATATAATGGATTATTCACCATCATGACAAATATAAATGGATGTAAGAGAACTATTTTTAACTATTAAGGGTGAAATAAAGAAGCTTTAAACCAGACTAAAAATCTACCCTAACAAAATCATCAGACCAAAGACATAAAACAAAGAAAAGAAAAAATGGACAGGTTTGTAAAAAAAAAAAAAAAAAAACCAAAACAAGACTCGAAATCATCTCACCTCTTAGCACAGATTCATGAGACGAGTTTCACTGACAAATGGGAACAACACCGCGCTGGTACTGAGACTTCTCGGCGTCATTCATTATCCAAAATATCGATCGGCTGCATAAACTGCGCGCAGAGAAGCTCTTTGTCCGCTTAATTTCCTAATCCCACTTCGTAAGTTTACCCAAGTGCCTTCCATTAATAAGATTTCGAAGTCTCTTGTCGGTCTGAAAGGAGAGTTAAAGCTGGGATAGTTCTAACAAGCGCATTTTATTGGTAACAAGCTCCTTAGCTGTTGCTACGATTGAGTGAGGATTTCTGGCGATAGATGGCTTGAAATTGAATGCTTTCGTCCTTGAACAGCAGAATTTCTTCACCAAACGCAGAATGAAAATTCCGTGTGCTTAAATAAATAAAATCTACTGTTTCTAAGCTATCTAAATCTTATCTTAAACCCAAAGCTAATGATAATTTCTTAGATAAATTACAGTCGTTATGGTTTATAAATTATAACGTTGTTTTCCTTATAAATAGGTCTAAGAAGGTACACAATAAAACAAATTTGGAAACAGAGAGAGAGAGAGAGAGAGAGAGAGAGAGAGAGAGAGAGAGAGAGAGAGAGAGAGATAAGATGGTAGGACTGTCTTACGCTACAATTTTGTCGAAGAAAATACTGAATGGAATTAGTGAGTAACATTCACTAATAGAAATAGCTGTTGTACAGAAAAAGAATGCTATGATTAAATTTTCAAGAATCAGATGATGATGACATTCTAGGAACTGACATACGCTGTCTGAAATTATGATACCCTTTGACATAAATGGACTGCTGGTGTGTTTATTAGATTAATTATAATACATCAAGGCATAAGCTGTAACTAAATTAGTGACAACTTGCTCTTCAATGCCAGGCTGGGAAACAGCATGGATGACACAAGGAATAATTATTATGAATGAGGTATGTATGCGTCCGCTTTGATAAATATGTATATATGTATATATAATGTGTGTGTGTGTGTATGTGTGGGAAACAACATGGATAACACAGAAGGAATAATTATTATGAATGAAGTATGTATGTGTCCGCTTTTTGATATATATACAGTATATATATATATACAGATATATATATATATATATATATATATATATATATATATATATATATATATATAATGTGTGTATGTGCATTTCATATAAAGCAATTTCGTAATATTAGCTTCCTTTCCTCTCTACATATCTTTGCCATTTTTTGTATATCCACCGAATTATCCTTTGATATGTTTTTTTCTTACGCCTGAAAATAATACTAATGAAATTTTGTTATTGTATTCCTTTAATTTCACTGATGAATTTACATCACATACTTTCGGAAAGTTTCCGACTTCCGAATCGTTCAGAACATCGAGAGAGAGAGAGAGAGAGAGAGAGAGAGAGAGAGAGAGAGAGAGAGAGAGAGAGAGAGAATCTGGTACCGCCTCAGTCGATGATGTATGCACATAGTTTTATTTCATTTGTCCAGAACATTGGAATTCATGCCAATTTCCATTTACGGTATATACATTTGTTATTTGGGCTCAGGTTTGATAACTACTCTAAATGCTTGCTTAATTTTATGATAGGTTTTTTCTATGTAAAAAAAATATGGGCAACTATGCTGTATTTTCGTTTTCTTATATTCAAATGTATGTGGTAACACGCACATCTAAGAAGGAGAACGTAGGGAGTTCAAAAGCATGCCTGGAAAGAATAAGAGTCAATGAAAGGAGAGACTTGGTATTTGAAGGTCTTCACGCTCGCTCTAGGTTAAGATAGATAGAAGGACTGACAGAAAAAAAATACTCTAGTGAAAAAAAAAAATTCTGATCGCGCTTGACACCTATCCGTTTTCCAAGAATTTAGATTTTTCTTGTTTGAATTTTCTCTTACCAAGAAAATTAATTGCTTTTCAAACCCTTTGACATCTTCGCCGCCTGTCCTTCGTTTCTGTCCCCGATAAACTCTCTCTCTCTCTCTCTCTCTCTCTCTCTCTCTCTCTCTCTCTCTCTCTCTCTCTCTCTCCTCGGCTGACGGATGAAAGTCGTGAAACGGATTAATTTTTTTAAAGACTGATCCTCTTATATGAGTATTTTTTTCCTATTAAAAAGCTGAGTTTTCTATTATCTCTCTCTCTCTCTCTCTCTCTCTCTCTCTCTCTCTCTCTCTGCTGACGGAAGAAAGTTGTGACAAGGATTCATTTTTATAAGACTGTTCCGCTTACTTGCGTATTTTTTCGATTAAAAAACTGAGTTTTCTCTCTTTAAGTTTTCACTTGCACGTGATCACGGTGTTTGTGATTCATTACTCAGTAAATAAACTTTAAAGAAGTTAAACGAAATCAACTATCATATGCTTAATCCTGCGATCATTCGGTATTCTACTACGTACATGTTCTCTTCATTTATGGAACAGAAAGTTACATTCTGATTATATTATGTCAGTGAAATGTGGGATTGGCCAATAATTCGAAAATATCTCTATTCCTTAGAAATTTGGATGATGTTTACAATTCTTTATGCTGAGTACACGAAAGAAGAGATTTAACTCAAATAATAATTTACATCAATATAATTTCATTCGCAAAGTAATTGCGAACGTGTCAAAAATCTTCCTCTGCTAAATTAAAATTTTAGTCTTTTCCTAGATAGTTAGATTACTATTGGTAAAGCCATAACTGCAAATTATCTTATTCAGGTAAGTGGTATATTTTCTTTTGATGGATTAATTTTAGGCTTTAGTCAAACACCGCAAGACTTGCAGATCAAAAAATCTTAGCGGCTGTTCTCTGAAATTCAGTTTCGGAGAAAAAATTTACTCTAATTTTTTATTTGTACGTTTACTTGTCACTTGATAAAAATTTGATTAATTAACATTAACCTCAAGATTCCAAGTACATTTACCTTTTGAAAATAATTTACTGTGTTCGTGAGATTTAAATGATCTTATTTTGTTTTCAGATCTTTTCATAACTAGTTTACATAATGCGGAAGAATATTCATGCGACCTATTTTAATGATTTGGAAAATTATTGGAAAGAATTTTTCTGTCGAGTGGGAAATTAAAAAAAGAGTTTTTGTTTATGAAATTTGTTGTAGGATTACGTAAAAATTTAAACAACTTTTACCCATTACTGTAAAAAAATTATTTCCAAAAATCGCATAAATTTTGCTAAACTTTTCAGGTTTCCGTTTTGTCGCCATAATCTCTCTCTCTCTCTCTCTCTCTCTCTCTCTCTCTCTCTCTCTCTCTCTCTCTCTCCTGAATTTTAACATTAACCTCATCTACAATTAGCGACAGTTTCTAAATGCAAAAGAAAACGATGTACCTGGAACATTTGCAGATGGATACAAGAATGCAGTTTAGAGAAATGCCATTACTTTCTGGCTATCTATAAACCTGATGAGATTTATCTTTCTTTTAAAATGATTTGTAAAAGACAATCTTAACTTCTTTGACATTTAATGGAAATCCGTGTTTCAGTTGTTTGTGACGTCACGGAAGCCAAACACAGACAAATACAGACTATTCAATCTTTTCAGTAGCAAAAGGAATTTTGAAATTTCCCTTCCTTATTTTCCGATTTATTTAAAGTTCAAACAAGGTAAGGTAATACACTCATACGTAAAAATATGCAGAGAGAGAGAGAGAGAGAGAGAGAGAGAGAGAGAGAGAGAGAGAGAGAGAAAAACTTCCTATCGTTGGCGGCTTTCCTCATAAAATCCCACCCTTTACAGCTGATTTGTATGCATTTATACCGAGATAAACTGATATTTAGTTGAGATTAAATTAAAGACAATATATTATGAAACAATTTTACCCTGACTGCATAGAAAAATGTAAAATCAAACAATTACTCCTGATGTGGAAAATGTTCCTTGCCAAGTTTACAGCCACTTATGTCACAACGCTTAAGAGCTAATGAAGGAGGAGGAGGAGGAGGAAGGTTCCTAAGATCGGTTCTCTACTTAGCAAAGAGAAAGGTGAAATGTAACCCGGTGTGAAGTGACGAGACAGTTTCAACTATTACTTTTACAGTGGAAGTGCAAGTTGTTCGTTTTCTGTAAAAGAAAATTATTGCGCAGGCTTTGTCTGTCTGTCCGCACTTTTTCTGTCCGCCCTCAGATCTTAAAAACTACTGAGGCTAGAGGGCTGCAAATTGGTAAGCTGCTCATCCACCCTCCAATCAACAAACATACCAAATTGCAGCCCTCTAGTCTCAGCAGTTTTTATTTTATTTAAGGTTAAAGTTAACCATAATTGTGCTTTGGCAACGATATAGACAGGCCACCATCGGGCCGTGGTTAAAATTTCATGGGCCGCGGCTCATACAGCATATACCAAGACCACCAATAGACAGATCTATTTTCGGTGGCCTTGATTATACGCTGTAGCGGCTGTACAGAAAACTCGATTGCGACTAAGAAGCTTCGCCGCATTTTTAACTTGTTTTTAATTCATTTCAAACTTGTGTTTTTTTTCAGAAAGACAAAAAATGACATCTTGTTTTCAATAATGTCTACGTTTTCAGAGAAGCGTAGAAATTTTTTCACACAGGAAATTAGCAAATTAACAGAGAGAGAGAGAGAGAGAGAGAGAGAGAGAGAGAGAGAGAGAGAGAGAGAGAGAGAGAGAGAGAGAGCAACAATTGTATGAATGCGATTTGTCGCAATTATCCTTAAATATTTGCGCAGATTTCATTTTTGTGTTTCTAAAGGTGCATAAAGCATTTCAGATGTAAGCCTGGAAATAATAATTCGAAGGACATGCCAATATACCATTCTTCGCCAATAACGTGCTTAGATCCCGAGTGTGCTAAAAATACATATGAAAATTATTTGGTGTTACAGTTATTGCAAAAAAAAAAATAAATAAATAAATCTCTGTTTTAAAACATGGTATGATGTACAATAAATTTGGGAAAGTATTAAAAAGAAACGTAATTCAGCAGGGAGAAAGTGCTTCCCATTAAACACTGATTTTATTTTTCTTTTGTAATACACTTAGTAAAACTACGTTGAAACATTCACTAGAGAGAAAAGTAAACTACCTAACCTAATGTAAGTATTCGGATCTGCAACCGACAGTTACAGTTTAATGAAATGCTATAAGTTTTACTGAACTTGGGCTCTCCTTTGAGTTTAATAATTCTGATTCCTGAAGGGGGTAGTACCGTCAGTGCACCTGATGCGGTGCACTGTAGGCATTACTAAAGGTTCTTTGCAGTGCACCTTCGGCTCCTAGCTGCAAACACTTTCATTCCTTTTACTGTAACTCCATTCCCATTATCTTTCTTCCATCTTGCTATCCACCCTCCCCTAACAATTATTTCATAGTGCAAATGCGAAGTTTTCCTCCTGTTACACCTTTCAAACCTACCTAGTCTCAATTTCCTTTCCAGCGTGAATGACCTCATAGGTCCCAGTGCTTGGACTTTGGCCTAAACTCTATATTCCACTCCATTCCAATTATTCTGATAGACAAAGATAACTTTAGGTACTTTCCATATCTAATGCCAGGCAATACTACGAAATCCGGGCTAAACACATTGTTATTTGGGAGTCGAAGTACGCTCTCAAAATACTAAATAATGTTTGGTTAAATTTGCGAGGGCCTTGCATCTACCATCCTATGATGTTAATGGCATATGCAGCAGGAGATAATGGAACATCATATTCTCAGGGTATGCGCCTGATGTGGAGAAGAGGAATTCACATCAAGCTTTTCCTTATTTCATCTTGAAGAAATTACTGATGTACAGACATCATTCATCAGCCTTTCATTTTTCCCCTAAATATATGCTTACTTTTTTTTTTTGTAGATTTATTGATACGAAATGAGAGAGGAATTCTTTCCTAATTGAATCATTTTCCCTGAATTGTACATAGCTACACGGAAATCTGCGCTTAAAAAAAAAGTTCATTAATATCTCTTATCAGCAGGATACACAAGAAATTGATAATAATGAAAGGAATTAAATCCAAAAATCGAACACTAAGAGACTTTACAGTAGAATTCAATTCAAATTGAAAATCGACATTTTTAACCAGAAATACCCAATGGAAAGAAATTTTCTTTACAAAGATTTTCATAAGATATCCAGCCTAGGCTGGATCTCCAAAATTACGGCCTTTTATTCCAGCTCTCTCTCTCTCTCTCTCTCTCTCTCTCTCTCTCTCTCTCTCTCTCTCTCTCTCTCCTGGGGCTGTCACCTCCTACTGTTTGCGTCAGTGATATAAAGTTCAGGGATAGTCAGAAGGTGCTCCTCCGGTTATGTGTTCTTGAAAGCTAACAATGAAGTTAGACCCAGTAGAAACTTCTGCGGAAGTTGTGGATCTTAAGTACATAGGTAATAACTGAATTTCTCATAAGGTAATTATGAAACTATATATATATATATATATATATATATATATATATATATATATATATATATATATATATATATATAATATATATATATTTGTAATAAGTTGCAGACTTAACCATTAAAGCAGAAATATTTTTGAAATTGCCATATTCATATACACATTCGCTTCTACATGTATATAATATATATATATATATATATATATATATATATATATATATATATATATATATATTTATATATATACATATATATATTATATATATACATATATATATATATATTATATATATGTATATTGTATTTGTATATATATGTATATATGTATGTATATATATATTCATATATGTATATATTTGTGTATATATATATTTGTGTATATATATATATATATATATATATATATATATATATATATATATATATATATATATATATATAATATATGTGTATTTGTATGTATATATATATATGTATGTATATATTTGTGTATATATTATATATATATATATATATATATATATATATATATATATATATATATATATATATATATATATATATACATAAAGTTCACACTTTTCATACGTGCATGTATTCTTTATCGTGAAAGAATCCGCTACTTATTGCGTAACCTTCTACTGTAGCATTACTTATGCTGAAACATTTTTGGAAACAATAATCCACTG
>NC_089783.1:40636624-40669124 GCF_040412425.1 Macrobrachium rosenbergii | reverse complement strand
GTCGTCCATCACTTACCGGGGCGTTATTGGACTGGAAATCTCTTTTCTCTCGACAGAATGCATTCATTTTGTCACATCCTAAATCGTCTGCATGAAATATAAGGGATTCAAATCCCAACTCCTTCTGGATTCTCCCCGAAAAAAGGATCGAGGACACTTAAATAAACAGCATGAGTAAAAGGATGGAACAGGAATGCTTAGAAAAAACAGAAAATTAAATATATGTAATGCGCCAAGTACAGCAATGTCCGCAAAAAAGTGCTCGGTATAAAGCTCATTTGTTTCTTAATATGGAAAATGAAAATGAACACTTTTTTTTTAAACCACTCAAAAGTCAAAGTAATTTTCGCACGATTTTACCAGTAGCTAAAAGTTTATAACCTAAAGCAACTTTCAAAGTCATAATTTGTCTTATTCAGAGGGGATATATATATACACACACACACACACACACACACACACACACACACACATAATATATATATATATATATATATATATATATATATACATATATAATATATATATAAATATAAATATACATATATATATATACACATATGTATATATATATATATATATATATATATATATATATATATATATATATATATATATAAATATAAATATAAATATAAATATACATATATATATATATATATGTATGTATATATATATATATATATATATATATATATATATATATATATATATATATATATATATATATATACATACTTACATATATACTTGTATTTGTATGTGTATGTGTCTTTAAGAAAAACATTAAATAAAAGTCAATCCAGCATCTTGTATGAGACACACTAATATACAATTTTTTTAAAGAATCACTGATCTTATGACAGAGGACAGAATGGAAAAAAAATCGACCGACGTAAATGGTCGACGAAGGGATGTAGAATAGCAACAACTAATTGTCTGAAGAAAAAACAAAGATCCCTTGAAGAGGAGACAGACTTTGTTTACACTGGCCAGAGAGAGATAAAAGGGAAATGGGTTTGGCAAAGTGACTTCAAGTGGAATTGATAATGCGAATGAAGAGGTTTTCCGATTTCCAGATTCCCCTTTACATATCAACAGATTCCGTTCGCTGTGATTTATTCTCCTTTTGCTTTCATAATACACACACACACGCACACACACATACATATATATATATATATATATATATATATATATATATATATATATATATATATATATATATATATATATATATATTGAGATATATACAATATACAGTATATATATTGAGATATATGTATGTATATATATATATATATATATATATATATATATATATATATATATATATATATATATATATATATATCTGACTGAAATCAGGATCGAACCCAGGCCATTTAATTGAAAGACAAGACTGCTGCCAGCCAAGCTATGTATGTATATATATATATATATATATATATATATATATATATATATATATATATATATAAAATATATATATAATATATATATATATATATATATATATATATATATATATATATATATATATATATATACATATATAATATAAAGTTTACTTCCTACTTGCAAAACCTACGATGAAAAAAATATTTTCGTCTCGATTTTACTGCTATATACCTGAAATATTTTATGCCATCTCCAAATCTAATATTTGTAAAAGAAAAAAAAAATAGATAACGAAAAGCACCTCACCCGTGTGGAAAAAAGGAAAGAAGAAAAAGCTTTAAAAAAAATATGATGTTTTATCCGCGTCCGTGAGATTTTTTCCATCAGAGAACATTTTTTCCCCGAACGAACTTCCAGATTTACGTGATCTCTCTCTCTGTCTGTCTATCTGTCTGTCTATTTCTGTCTTTCTCTCTCTCTCTCCCCTCTCTCTCTCAAGAAGAAAAAAAAGTCTTATGAAAATCAAATAATGACTCGACCACTTTTCTGCCATAATAAAGGAAGAGCAATATCAGAAATTTCATATTCATTGAAGCATCATCTTTCCGTGTTCGTCTTCCAAGACATCACGACTACATGTAATATTTTTGTGCCAATCTTTTCACCTACAGATGTACTGTACCTGGCGGAGGCACTGAGTTCACGTGAAGGAAAATATATTGATTTAGATAAAATGCAAACTTTTCCCTGACCTGAATATGAGCGTTACCTCAGGAGAGTTCTGCTCTCCCTTCCTTTCTTTTCAATTTTCTGTAAAAGAAAACTATTGTGCCGACTTTGTCTGTCCGTCCGAACTTTTTCTGTCCGCCCTCAGATTTTAAAAATTACTGAGGCTAGAGGGCCACAAATTGGTATGTTGATCATCCACCCTCCAATCATCAAACATACCAAATTGCAGCCCTCTAGCCTCAGTAGTTTTTATCTAAAGTTAAATTTAGTCATAATCGTGCATTTGGCAACGATATAGGATAGGCCACCATCGGGCCGTGGTTAAAGTTTCATGGGCCGCGGCTCATACAGCGTTATACCGAGACCACCGAAAGATAGATCTACTTTCGGCGGCCTTGACTATACGATGTACTGAAAAATCGACTGCACAGAAGAAACTTCGGCGCATTTTTAACTTGTTTTCTACTCGATTATGGATTTTATACATGTATTGATTTTCATTTTTTTTATTAGGTCTCACTGACGAATAACACTTTCTTTTGCAGTATTATCTAAAATAATATTAGCGATCTTCCTCCCTTTTTTCAGAAAATGGACTCCCCATGTTTCTGTCACATAAATGAGCCATGGAATATGGGGATACTAATGATCTGCCAATTTATGAATACTAAAGATACACTAAAAATAGGATACCGAAACATACGTACCCACCATCTAATAAGAAGGGTAGAACAAGTAGTTAATTCGACAGAAGTTAACTGGATACCCTTGCTGTTTATGAGTCACGGTTCAGATTAGTTGGAAAAGGGAGATTGGAAGGGGCCATTTGCATATTTGCCCAGGAGGAGCGGAGGAAATAGGTAGTGACAAGGCCTGAATAGCTGGAGAAATGTGAGCAGTAAATTAAGCTGATAAGATTTGAATCTGGTCAGTACGAATATTATACTGTGCTATGCAGAAATTGATGAACTCTCCAAAGGAAACAAAGGATAAATTAAACAGGACTCCAGAAGGTTTTAGATGAGGTACCAAAATGATATAATAGAATTGTTGTTGGTAATATGAGTGCAAGTGGATGGGGACAATACACTAGTGGACAGCTTAGGCCTAGAGGAGGCTGAAAACGAAGTCATTTGGTAACCGGGGTTTTTTTTTCTAACAAAGGGCATCCATAAATACAATTGAACATCATCAGATGGCAAACATAACAACCAAATAGATCACCTAGCAACTAACTCAAGGAGGAAAAAGAACACAGAGCAATGAAAGAAATTACAGACGTTGGCATTAGTCACTAAATTGTTATTGTTAGATAACAATTTCGAATCAAAAGCACCCATACAAAATTGATTGATTATTCAAGTATGAAATAAATTTGCAGGGACAATATCTGAACAGTTGCAGACAATGAATGAGAACTGGTTTAACATTAAACATGTATATCGATCTTCTGGAAAACAAGGACTGACAGTTGGGTTAACAAGATGTAAATCTTTCATGTAGGATGGGACCTGCGATACAATAAAAAATAGACAAAGGCAAAAGGTACTTGTAGATAACTTCAAAGAGATGTAGAATGCAATGTGCAACGTGCTAATACTCGAGTCTAGATAGTAGTTAAACAGAAAAAAAAAAAAAAAAAATTTGGACGAGCAGACTGATACTAGTGTCAGAGAACCAGTAGAGTTATTAATTAAATATCCATGGGTAAAAAAAATGCCTGTCAATAGGAGAGATGTGTCAATATCATCATCAGAAGAGAGAAAATTCCGAGCAGAACATTTTTGTCAGATAATGAAGTAGATTTAAGATGGACAATTTGACTGATAAGTGCTGATGACGGTCTGAATGTGCTGATTAATTATTTAAGTTTTTAGTGGCTCTGGCGGAACCACTGAAGAGACGACTTAACTAAATTATTTAGTAGGAGTAGGGATAAGAAAAAAAGCCATTTTAATTGGGAATGGGAAGTCTTAGGTAAGATACCCAATAAAGGTGACCTGGCGGAATGTGGAGAGAAAATACGTTAAAGAACACATCTCTCACGAAGGCTTCTTTGTATAATTGTATTTCTATGACCCAGAAAAAAAATAAAGTAACATACACTGAGCCAAGAGAAATGACCCAAATAAAGAAAATCATATTTCTTTGTTTAAACATAAATCAGAAGTATACGATTTTTAAAGTTATTGGTGATACTTTCACATTTCTAAAGAACGGAACACACTTCAGATAAATACGCAATCCTCATTTATTGCTACATCCATAAATAAACAATGTACCTCATATCTGCGGTGGAAAATTTTGTTTGAGTGAATGGGTGCACATACACAATTTATGGGAAAGTGTATAGTCGTAGCGATACATGTTTATGGAACATTTGTTCATAACTCGATCACATTTCAAATGATTTATGAATCAGACGGCTACTGACATAAAATATGGTAAAATCGATGGACATAGATTATTCTTTTTGTGAGAGTTGAATATGGCTTTGCTTTATTGAATGTTTTACAATCGTTACAGTTTACCGTATTTCATTTTCTTTTCCAAATAAAAGACGGAATAAACAGAGTTCGGCTTTGAAAGCATAGTATGAAATATAATAAGAACTTTTAAAGATAAAAACGCAGTTGCCTGTGCAAAGCATTTGGCAATCAAATTTAATAACTAGAAAATAATCTTCGGTAACGAGCTAAGAATAATCAATGAGGTGAAAACTTTGGTGTAGGCTTGGGAGAAAAACTGGACGAAACAGTGATTTGAAGATAAAATGCCCTCCAGATAATCCAAACTAACCAGGAGCGATATTTCTCCTCATCAAGACATAATCTAAACTAACCAGAAGCGCTATTTCTCCTCATCACAATATAATCCAAACTAACCAGGAGTGCTATTTCTCCTCATTAAGATATAATCCAAACTAACCAGAAGCGCTATTTCTCATATCACAATATAATCCAAACTAACCAGGAGCTCTATTTCTCCTCATGAAGATATAATCCAAACTACCAGGAGTGCTATTTCTCCTCATCATGATATAACCCAAACTAACCAGGAGCGATATTTCTCCCCGTCACAATTTAATCCAAACTAACTAGGGGCGTTATTTCTCCTTATCACGATATAATCCAAACTAATCAGGAGCTCTATTCCTCCAAATCACATTTTGTAAAGTTCTATCACAATATTCTCACGGATGAATTAGACCGAAATCCAAATCTACTTAGAATGTAAATTATGATTTTTCATCGCTTTTGATACTGAGCTCACCTTACTGTGAGCAATATCGTTTCTTGAATGTTAATGCTTATTACAAGATCAACGCATTTGAAGCATTATTGCGCATTATTTCTTAATCTATGCAAGCACGTTAAGACTTCTCTAGCATTTTGTAAAGTTATTAAAATTTTATTATTCACTTATAATATATATATATATATATATATATATATATATATATATATATATATATATATATATATTATAATATATATATATATATATATATATATATATATATATATATATATATATATATATATATATATATATATATATATATATATATATATGTGTATAATATTCATATATATACATATCTATGAATATATTATATATATATATGTAAATAATATGTATTGGAAATCAAAATGAGTTTCAGAAAAGTAAAAACAAAACTGTAATTAAAGTTTCCCTTATATAAAAAAAGTATTTGACCTAAAAATATCTATAAAATAAATATTTTCCTCGGAAATATATTTGATAAATAATCCGACAGGAAGTAAAAAATACTTCCTAAACATTTATGAAAAATTATATCATATTTACAAATGTGATAAGTTATTTAAGCTGATAGCCCATGCCTTGTACTGTTCCATTTTATACCATGTAATGTTATAGAAATATTTTCCTCTATTTTCACGTAAATCATCATTGATTGTTTATGACCAAGAAACCGATATATAAGAATACTGAGGAGATCTTTTACTTTTCCCACATCCTTCTCATTATTCTTCCCATGGAAAGAACATTTGAGTTTTTCAGTCGAGAAACATGCCAAGTGCCATTTTTAAAATATAATAAATTAAATTAAAAAATACTTTGACCCAGGATGGCGCTTAGCATGTTTCTCGACTGATAGCCTCATTTCTACCTTTATCACCGCATTCAGTGGAATATAAACATTCGCATTATGACTACTGTAACGAAAGTACTGATTAATATGTAATTTGCAAGTATTCTTTGAAATACTAACGAACCATATATTCATATGGGCTGCATTAGCATACTGGATTTCTGAAAATATCGGCTCCTACTTCTTATTACTTCTGCTGGTGAGAGGCAAGTCAGTCTACAGTTTCTTTTAACATTTATTCATATCTTATTGAAAATGAATTCATGGAGAATTATCCCTTTCCCGACGGGAGGACCAAACCAGTCAGGAAGGTCAAGGAAAGCAAAAACGTCATCGCATAGAATGTCATCTGCAGTTACATTTCATGGAGACACGGCAATTGCAGATATTCCCCCAACAGTAAAGTTTCACGTCAGAATCCCTTCACGACATAAAATGCTTCCTGTGGTGAAGATATTCCACATTTCGCGGAAACTATTTCCTTATGCTGGTTTCGTTTACATTTTTCATACTATGATAATACGAAGAATATGAACTGTTTAATATTCCTGCATGACACGAACACATATGCATCCATGTGTGTATATATATATATATATATATATATATATATATATATATATATATATATATATATATATATATATATATATATATATATAAACACACATCAGAGAGAGAGACAATATCAGTAGCCTACTACCTCATAATAATAATAATAATAATAATAATAATAATAATAATAATAATAATAATAATAATAATAATAATAATAATAACAACAGGGAATGGAGGAGGAGGAGGAGGAGCAGAAAATAGATATACACATATCTATCTGGTCAAATTTACAAAAAAAAATCATAAAACAGCTCCCAAAAACCAGTCGGTTCTTGTAATATCAATAAAAATAAATAATGATTTTTTCTTAATTTTACTGACCTAGGTTATCGGGAGATTGGGACACCAGTACCTCATCATAATTGCTCCACATAGAATATCAGAAAATTCTTAGTCAGTTATTTTCTTTACTGACGTTAATGGAATAGGTATTATTCACTTTGCTTTTCATTTAATGTTGCAGGATGTCTAGATGTCTAAGAGTGAAAGAAATATTAAATTTCTGTTTTTTCTATCTATGATATTATATCCGACACTTCTAAAAGTATCATGATTTTTCAATGCAGACAACACAGTCGGGAAATGTTGGATATGATAAAAGATATATCCCTTTCAAAATATTGTTGCATTTATAAATGTTTGAGTCACTCGTTCCGAATATCTTAGAAAAGGAGTATGAATTCTGTTTAATTATTCTACGTTTAATATTTCACCGCATATGCTCCGGTAACGTTCTCTTTTGGTCAAGTGCCTTTTGAATACATTTTTATGTAAATTAGTACTTTATGCTAAGGGTAGGAAAAAAAAGCGTATCTTTTATAAGCCTTAATAATGGCCCTAATGAATATCATCCTGAGGGTAAGAGAGAAAAAACACTCCTAGATTTTCTACGGGGAATATATTACATTTGAAGCGAAAAATATATTACAGTCCTAGCAACTCCAGAAAGGAAATTCAAAAACATTTTTTTAGACAAACATCGAGATAAAAATACAAAAATGATAAAAACAATCTTTAAAAATTCGCCCACAAACGTAAATGCAAAAATATCCCCACGAATTCAAGATTTACTATAAAGGGCCTGATTCCTGTTTTCCAATGCTGATTATAAAATTGAGAAGTTACGGAATGGAGACCAAAAAACGGCTCCAAGCTCATTTAATTGAACGCGATTGCGTGATTATATTCTGCTTGTTTTTCTTTATACTTATGTAGATCGGGAAGCGAGTAAATTAAAGAAATTGTGTTAGAATATTTATACCTATTATTTTTTGGGGGGTGAAGGTGGTGGGTTAATAACAAACTACATTAAATGTGATCCCATTACCAGGAAGTTTCAAATTCTTTATTTATTGCTCTCATCACGTTCGATTTCGCAGTCTCCAAAGTAGCTGGTCCTCGTTGTTGCGAAACATGGTCGTTAATTTTATCGGTATCGGAGCGACATGATCAAGCAAAGTGTCTTGCTTACTTCAACTATCACACTTCCTACAACCAACTTTAAATGAGACATTCCGTTGTGTCTAGCCAGGCGTTGATTCGACATGAATAATTTCGAAAAAAAAAAAAAAATGATCAAGCTTAAAGTGACGCTTTCAGTAAATATCACACTTCCTACATTTCTTTTTGAGTTCGGCCTGGTGTTTTAGTCGAGACAAATGATTTAGATTTGAAAACAAGTAAAAAATGGGCCGAAGTTTCTTCGGCGAAATCGAGTTTTCTGTACAGCTTATAATCAAAGCTACCGAAAATAGATATATCTTTCGGTGATCTCGCTATAATACTGTATGAGCCGCACCCCATGAAACTTTAACTATGGCCCGGTGGTGGCCCGCCCTATATCGTTACCGGACGCACGATTGTGGTTAACTTTAACCTTAAATAAAAAAAAAAAACTACTAAGGCTAGAGGGCTGCAATTTGGTATGTTTGATGATTGGAAGGTGGATGATCAACATATCCATTTGAAACCCTCTAGCCTCTATAATTTTTAAGATCTGAGTGCGGACAGAAAAAGGGCAGACAGAAATAAAGTGCGGACGGACAGACAAAGCCGGCACAAAAGTTTTCTTATACAGAAAACTGAAAGGAAATAATTTGACATTCTCTCAAGTGATATGATGAAACCAAACGTATACCCATTTACGAATACATCAAATACCTAAGAGTACAAACTGAAATTTCATTTTTAGTCTCTGCATCCATCGTTTGGCGTATGGGGGAAGTCCATCGGCTGTATTCATCCAATAAACGTTGAGGGACAAATTGAAGCAATAACTCAGGACTCAGTCGTCCCGCCTTTTAATTGAAGAGAGAAGAGAGAGAGAGAGAGAGAGAGAGAGAGAGAGAGAGAGAGAGAGAGAGAGAGAGAGAGGAAGGAAATTTATGCTGGCTTCATTGTGAACAATGCTTAATCATAATGTTAACTTTCACGAGTTTGCACAGTTTGAGAACAATGACATATTTTCATTAGGACTCATATTAGCATCTATCTGATGTTCATTGTATATTTATGGTCTGCATTCGCCCACATGAAAATTTTCGGAGCATACTAAACTTACATCTTTTATAAATAGTCAGTGGAGTTGATGAGCGTGTGGCCCTATTCAAATTGAATGTTAACCTACATTTTTTTTGAAAAAATCTCTCTCTCTCTCTCTCTCTCTCTCTCTCTCTCTCTCTCTCTCACACACACACACACAATGGCAGACACTATATATGTACTCCTGTGTCAACTATAAAACTAAATAGAGATATTTCGAAACTACTCAAGTTGAGGTTTTATGTCATTATTCATTATCTTTCCCATTGTGTCAGACTTTTCTGGCGTTTTGTGTGTGTGACTGTGTATACGCTTCTGCGCACATGTGTGCTACTTAAAGCTATCTCTACCATTTGGAAACGAAAAGTTAGTGAGACCAAATGTATCCTACATTTCGCAATACAGTCAAGAACAAAGAACCCGTTCTCAACTGGACGTCTCTATGCTTAACATAGAAAAGAATGAATGTTAAGTTTCCTTATAAATATTTATAGCTATAAAAAAACACACAGTTCAGTATCAACATTCTCTAACTAATATATATAACCAGTGAGTGAGCTTTCCCTCATGAGTTATTTCATTATTGTTATTGTTTATTTACCTGAAATCATAATGACTACATAAAAATATTGTTTTTAACTTTTAATATGTTTTTGAATTTTTTGCGCTCGGTAAAACATTAAGGTACGATACATGTACCAGTTCAAACCAATCCATTATAATTTTCTTTGTCTTTACATTCAACACGGATGCCTGTTGGTCCATTTGAGAAAAGTAGACTTAATGTTACAGAAGTGACGCAGAGAGAGAGAGAGAGAGAGAGAGAGAGAGAGAGACCTTACCTTACAGACCTTACAATTCGTTCGGGTTGCCCCAGGTCCCTCAGTGTGAGGCACCTTTGATGTCTACCAGAGAGTTGCTAACGCATCTTCCGGTATATTTTGCATCTTCCAGTCTTGGATGGTCTGGGATGCATCTTAGATATTTGTCGAGCTTATTCTTAAACACATCTACGCTCACTCCTGTTATGTTCCTCAGATGAGCTGGTAGCGCATTGAATAGACGCTGCATTATCGATGCTGGTGCGTGGTGGATTAATGTCCTGTGTGCTTTCCTTAATTTTCCTGGTATAGTTTTTGGCACTATTAATCTACCTCTGCTTGCTCTTTTTGATAATTTTAGTTCCATGATGTTTTCGGTAATTCCTTCTATCTGTTTCCATGCTTGAATTACCATGTAGCGTTCTCTTCTCCTTTCAAGACTATATAAATTTAAGAATTGTAGTCTTTCCCAGTAGTCAAGGTCCTTAACTTCTTCTATTCTAGCTGTAAATGACCTTTGTACACTCTCTATTTGTGCAATATCCTTTTGGTAGTGTGGGTACCATATTATATTGCAATATTCAAGTGGACTACGTACGTACGTTTTATAAAGCATAATCATGTGTTCAGCTTTTCTAGTTTTGAAGTGCCGGAACAACATTCCCATTTTTGCTTTGCATTTTGCCAATAGAATTGCTATTTGATCATTGCATAACATATTCCTATTCAACATCACACCAAGGTCTTTAACTGCTTCCTTGTTTGTGATTGTCTCATTATTAGGTCCTTTATATGCATATAGCATTCCTACTTTATCACCATAGTTCATTGATTCAAATTTATCAGAGTTAAATACCATCCTATTTATCTCTGCCCATTTATATATTTTGTTTAGATCTCTTTGTAGCGAGTTCCTATCTTCATCACAAGCAATTTCTCTACTTATTCTTGTGTCATCTGCGAAACTTCTTACTACTGAGTCCTTAACATTACTGTCTATGTCTGCAATCATAATCACAAACAGCAATGCAGCTAACACCGTACCCTGTGGTACACCGGATATTACCGTAGCTTCATCCGATTTCTCATCGTTTGCAATCACTATCTGTTTTCTATTTTGCAAAAATTCTTTTATCCATCTTCCTACTTTGTCAACAATGTTATGTTTTCTAATTTTTTCGCTAATATATTATGATCTACCTTGTCAAAAGCTTTTGCAAAGTCTAGGTAAACCACATCTGTATCTTTTTCATTTATCATATTTTTATATATGCTTTCATGATGGACTAACAGTTGGGTTTGTGTACTTTTCAGGTACAAAACCATGTTGTCCTATATTGAACAATCTATTTTTCATTAAATGTTTCATTATATTTTTTTCATTACCCTTTCATATACTTTCATAATATGAGATGTCAGACTCACAGGCCTATAATTACTTGCCTCTAGTCTTGAACCACTTTTGAAAGTAGGAGTAATATATGCTAATTTATGCTCATCATAAATCTTGCCTGTATCTATACTTTGCCTTAATAATATTGCTAGCGGCTTTGCGATTGAATGAACCACTTTCTTTAACAATATGGCAGGTACTCCATCTGGTCCTGCTGCTGATCCATTTTTAATTTCATTAATAGCCTGCACAATATCGGCTTCTGTAATATCTATATCTGATAAGTATTCAGTATTTTCATCTCTTATTTCTGTATCATTATCTTCATTGTCAATTCTAGGTGTAAATTCACTCTTATATCTTTCTGCTAATATGTTACATATTTCCTTTTTTTCATTCGTTAATCGCCCTTCAATTCTTAGAGGGCCTATTTCTACTCTTATTTTATTCATCTTTTTTGCATATGAATAAAAATTTTAGGGTTTTGCTTGATATTTTGTAGTGTCATTTCTTCTAGGTTCCATTTTTCATTTTCTTTTGATTGTATAATCTTTTGTTCTGCATTTTCTATCTTACTTTTAGTTCCATCACTTTCCATGCATTCTTTTCTTTTGCAAGAGCTTTTTCCACTTTCTAATTTTCTGGAACAAGATCCTTCTGTCTCTTGGAATTCGTGACTGATGCTTACTTTTTTTCTTCGGTATATATTTTTCCACTATTTCCTCTAATATTTTATATAATATATCGGTATTTACCTGTATATCATCACTTACAAATATGTTTTCCCATTCTTTGTTTAATTCTTCATTTATTTTTGACCAATTTATATTCTTACTATAGAAATTGTATTTTCCATATCCTTCCCATTTTTCGTCTCTTGCTTTTCTTTGTTTTCGTATGTTCTGGAACGGACTGTTAATTCTATGACATTATGGTCCGAAATACTCGTGTTATATACTATTATTTCTTTAACATAGTTCACCTCATTCACAAATACTAGGTCTAAAATATTATCCTTTCTTGTTGGTAGGTGATTTATTTGCTGAATGTTATGTTCTAGTAGCATATCTAATAGCTTTTCAAATTGCCTCTTATCTTCTGCACTACTATTGCTCTCTTTTTTTATATGTATAAATACAACCACAGTCTCCTATTCGTTCTTTCCATTCTACAAAAGGAAAGTTAAAGTCTCCAGTTAGGAGTATAGTCCAGTCCTTGTGATTTCTACATATTTCATCCAGTTTTTCAATTATTATGTCAAACTCTTTAGTATTAGGGGTCTATATATTACAATGTTCACTAATTTTTCAGATTCAAATTCTACCGCTATTAATTCACATTCTGTGTTACTATATTTCTCACAGATTTTTCCTTGATTGGCATCTCTCCCATATATCGCGGTTCCCCCTTGATTTCTATTTTTTCTATCTGATCTATAAGTTTGAAACCCTTTATCTGGTCATCATTACCAGTCTCTTGGGAATACCAGGTTTCACTTATATTCAATATTTCTATTTTTTCATTTTGGGTTAGTTCTTCTAAGAACTCTATCTTTCTTTTGAGTTACTCGAAACTAGACCCTGCGCGTTCATCACTATGATTGTTTGCATATTATCTCCATTATCTAATATGGGTAATAATAAGGATTTTCCCATGTCTCTTTCCTGTTCTGATATGTTGATCTTTTTCATTTCAGAAATTCGTACATTAAAAAATCCAACTTTTCCATTATATTTGTTCTTCCAGCTTCATATTTATTCACTTTGTGCATAAACCTGCACTTATCTCCATATCTGCACCATCCCCTTGCATCATAGATACATTGCTTGTTCCTTGTGCTATATCTAGGTGCTGATGGCTCATATCGTGGTGCTGACTTTTCATAATGTGTTGTTGGCTTGCTTTTTGCCTTCATCACATGATCTTTGTTCTTTTCTTTATTTGTTTCATTTTTTCCTTGGTTTTTATATGTATTTTATTTTTTGATTTTGATTTTGGTCTTTCATGGCTACAGGATGCATGTACCTACATTTCTTATTAAACCTACATCCATTTCCTTCTTTCCAGTTTCTACATATTTTTGGATGTAGATCTCTGCATTCCTCTTCATAGCCATCTAGATATGCACATTTGCCATAGATCTCATAATTGTGACATATCTTGGGATGTTTGTAATAACATCTTTCACCAAACCTGCAATTCCCTCTTTTCAAAGGGTGCATACTGTGTCTTTCTTTTCTTTTCTTTTTCTTGTTCATTCCCATCAGTATGGAGATCCGGGTACAACCTCTTTGGGATTTTATTTTGATTTATCAGGTCATAATTTATTTCTTCATATGTATGTTGCTGTATTGCCTCATATGTAGAATCTATGAGTTTCTCTGCATCCATACTATTATCCTGTTCTTTGTTTTCATTAATCTTTTCTCTCTCTTCAGTCTTATTTTCTTCTCTATTTTCCTCTTCTTCCTCTTCTTCATCTTCTTCATCTTCTTCATCCTCCACAATCTGTACATTAAGTCTTGATTTAATGAAATAGAAATCAAGGGGGAACCGCGATATATGGGAGAGAGAGAGAGAGAGAGAGAGAGAGAGAGAGAGATTTAAACCAACTGAATAACTCTGCTTATCGTACTTAACTAGAGATTTCTCCCTTTTTTGGGGCGTTCGACTCTTCCTCTCCTTTCATTCCCTGACCTTTTTTGGAGAGAAAAATTCGCAATAATCCGTCATTTCTTTTGACGTTATCCTTACGTAGTTGATCTTTAAATCATTTCCTTGAAGATGGTCATTTACTCATCATTTTTGTTTTTGTAATCCTCTTACTACAATTCCCATTCTATTTCAAGCGCTGTCATCTGGTAAGATAAACGTCGTTTTAATTTAATTTTAGTTTTCTGAAAAGAAAAATATTGTGCCGGCTTTGTTTGTCCGTTCGCACTTTTTCTGTCCTCATTTTTTTTTCCGCACTTTTTGTGTCCGTCCTCAAATCTTAAAAACTACTGAGGCCAGAGGACTGCAAATTGCTATGTTGGTCTTCCACACTCCAATCATTAAACATACCAAACTGCAGCCCTCTAGCCTCAGTAGTTTTATAAAATTTTATTTAAGGTTAAAGTTAGCCATGATCGTGTGTCTGGCACCGCTACAGGTGCCAACAACACAGGCCACCACCGGGCCGTGGCTGATAGTTTCATACAGCATTATACGCTGTACAGAAAATTCGATTGCGCCGAAGAAACTTCGGCGCATTTTTTACTTGTTTCTTCAAAATATCTCCTCGGATTTTAGAATCATCAGTCTCAATTACCTTTTTGATTCAGGATTTTAAGTAACATTAGAGTTGAGACAGACTATATTGATAAACAAAATTAAAAAACACTGTCACAGAATTTTATCTTTCGTCAAAAAAATAATCATAGTAACATGAATTTTAAAATGGATAAACAAATCCACAGCTTTGTAACTGTACAAATACAGTCGAAAATAAAACTATACAGGGAGCTTCGCAGAATATGTAGGATTTCCCTTTCCAGCTAAAAAGGAGAAACACATAGACTCTCAAAAGCCCTCTGCATAGTTTTATTTTTACGAATATTTGTACAGTTACTGCGGATTTGTTTCTCCAATATGAAGGTTTTCAAAAGCTTTCTTTGTATTTCAATAGGCTTTAGTCGTGTTAGTCTTTGAAGAATGAAATTAAAAAAAAATTATAATGGAACATATATTAGGAAAAAAACATACTTTAGTAAAGAGATTTTAATAATGAACTTTCTTAACAGACCCAGTATAGTATTTCACAGTAGTTTTAATATTCTCTCTCTCTCTCTCTCTCTCTCTCTCTCTCTCTCGTTATTATTTAAAGTAGATGATAATTTTTTCAGGTTTATCTGATTTCTTTATGGATTTTTCGTATTTGAAATTATATACTTAAAATAACATACTGTAAGTATTCGGAACAATCTAAGTTAAAATGAATGCACATTTCCCTCTCTCTCTCTCTCTCTCTCTCTCTCTCTCTCTCTCTCTCTCTCTCTCTCTCTCTCTCTCTCTCAATGAGGACCCGGCACATAAGCTAAATGGGCATACCTTAATTTAGTTTGGCATGAGCAATTTCAAAGTTAATCAGCGCGTGATGCAAAAAATACTTAATACATCTCTTTAAGTTTCCATGATTAATGTTCTTATATTTTCTGGGCTTTATTACCAGTCTTCTTGAGAGAGAGAGAGAGAGAGAGAGAGAGAGAGAGAGAGAGAGAGAGAGAGAGAGAGAGAGAGAGAGGTGGCAGGTAATGAAAGGAGTATATCTTTATCCAAGGGCTTCAGGTAGGAAAGACGTTGAGAAATGACTTAAAGGAGTGATTTCCTTCGCTGAGAAGTGGCTACCCTCCAGTTAATTTTAAATGCTGTTTGAATGCAGAGTTTACTGATTTGTTTGGGCTTATGTACAATACGTTAATATTATTTTATTAGATTTAAGTATTGGTTTAGCTAACAAATAAATAGCTTTTAATTAGTGATTAATATCTTTTGCTTCTTCATAGACATTGAAGTATATGGGGAAGTTCTTATTCTGAGGCACAAACGATCTACCACTGTCTTTTATAAGGGTTTTCCAACTAATGAAATTTTCTATACCTACAGATACACTGATCAGTCCTTATGTAATATATGTCTCTTATTCGGAGTGCTTCCCCTTTTAATGCCATTCCACAGAGGAATAGGTCAAATTGAATAATCTAGTTAAGATTTTTTCTGCTATCCTTTGGTCTATCTTCCACTTTGACGGTAGGCGCCTTGTCAGCATCATTTCTTCAAGATCTGTTTTGTTTTTTTTAATTCTTTTTTATGTCATGAAAGGGGAAGTTCTCTTGCTTTCAGATGACATTGTAACAACTGCAAAAAAAGTGTTTTAGTTGTTTACTGGGATAAATAATCTGTGACTTTTGGTAAATACTCTTAGTACCATGACTCTTGAAATGGAGAAACAAATCCAAAGTTATATGTAAGTATAAATATATCTTTAAAAATCTATACCGAGAGCTTTCGGGAATTTGTTCGGTTCCCCTTATCAATCTCAGATTGAAAGATTGAATAGGAGAATCGAACACATTCCCGAAAAGTTCTCTGTATAGATTAATTTTTACATGTAATTGTACTTATACATAGCTGTCGATTTGTTTCTTCAATATCTAGCTGTTCGGTGATTGTCAGTATAAACGATCTACCTGTCTCCCATTTCACTACCGCCATCTTTGGTTTTCTGCAAAAGAAAACTATTGTGCCGGCTTTGTCTGTCCGTCCGCACTCAGATCTTAAAAACTAGTTATGCTAGAGGGCTGCAAACTGGTATGTTGATCATCCACCCTCCAATCATCAAACACACTAAATTGCAGCCCTCTAACCTCAGCAGTTTTTATTTTATTTGAGGTTACAGTTAGCCATAATCGTGCATCTGGCAACGATATAGGACATGCCAATACCGGGCCGTGGGTTAAGATTCAGCATTACACCTAGACCACCGAAAGATAGACCTATTTTCGGTGGCCTTGATTATACACTGTACAGAAAACTCGATTGCACCGAAGAAATTTCGGCGCAATTTTTTACTTGTTTAAGGGGTTACGTGTTTGTTCGTTTATTTTAATTTTATTAGGAAACTGGGAAAGGCTCTACAAAATACCACCTTCTCAGTTATAAGCAAGTATTTGAATACGTATATCATTAATATATTGCACATGGCTCTGCTCAAGTGCGTATAAGCAGAGACAGAGCAATGTCCCCGTATCGTGAATAAAATAATTATAAACCTACCAAGAACTTTATAGTAAATGTACCAGAACGAGAAATAATCCTTATCACTATATCTATTATTTCTTTGTTTCAATTCGTGGAAGCGATACCTATTAACAAAAAAGGGAATTAAATCGCCTTTCCCTATCTTTGGCGGATATATAAAAAAAAATAAAATACGTCACTGAACTGTAATCTGTCCGATTTTATGGAATAAATTTTACGTAACCTCTTAATCCCCAACTGGTGGATTTATTTACACAAAACAGTTAAATGGTAATTTGATAGTCTGTCGACAGGGTTTCATTGTTAACTTGTATTTATTATCATGATTTTGTTGGCAATTAAAAGAGATCGTGAAAAGTACCAAAAGCGAACACCACAGGTTGGTGAGAGAGAGAGAGAGAGAGAGAGAGAGAGAGAGAGAGAGAGAGAGAGAGAGAGAGAGAGAGAGAGAGAGTTCCGTGTTTCCGCAGAGGAAAAACTATCTTGTATGTTTCCCAAAAGAAAAAAAAATAAAACTTAGTTTCTATCTCAGAGCGAAAGGATTCGTATATAGGTTCTTGTAAGATTTCTTCTTTTGTGTCATCTGGGAAAGTAAAAGAAATACGACAAAGTGTCCGGAAAAGGAAAGACTCTCAGACGTTGTCAACTGTTTATCGTGAGAGGGAGACTGCCTTATTTCTTTTCCCTAGAGAGAGAGAGAGAGAGAGAGAGAATCAATATATGTATATATATATATATATATATATATATATATATATATACATATATATAATATATATATATATATATATATATATATATATATATAGAGAGAGAGAGAGAGAGAGAGAGAGAGAGAGAGAGAGAGAGAGAGAGAGAAAGAATAAAATTTAAACTGGCTTCTTCATGAACGGAGCTTTATCTTAATGTTAACTTACGAGTTTTCACAGATTTAAGAACAATGATATGTTCATATTCACAACCAGAGAGAGAGAGAGAGAGAGAGAGAGAGAGAGAGAGAGAGAGAGAGAGACGTTGCAGGGGGTTTTCCTATTCATACGAATACCTTTTCTGTAAAAACTTTTCAGAATGCCATTTCTTGTAACAGTGGTTACAGTGCACTAATTAATCAACGGTAAAATAGTATGCTTACCCTAACGAATAAGCTTGAGACACAGGTACTTGGATGAGCGAACTGCTCCTGAAGGTTGTTTGTCTGAAAAGGAAAAGAATTAAAATTTTCATTCATTAACATATGCAATATATATATATATATATATATATATATATATATATATATATATATATATATATATATATATATATATATATATATATATATATATATATATATATATATATGTGTATATAAAAATAATATATATACATGTATATATACATATATACACATATACTGTATATATATATATGCATATATATAGACATGATTTATTTTTATAAATGACAGTCATATATATACATAATGTTATATATATATATATATATATATATATATATATATATATATATATATATATATATATATGACTGTCATTTATAAAAAAACTAAATCACACTCTTTTAATCATTCACGAGCTGAAGGTTATGTCATTCCAAAAGCAATCCACTTATATTAATTATGTTACAAGCATAGGTGGTCCGGTGACATATAGCCTACAGTACATCTGACTATCTGCGCGTTACGTGTAATACCAGTTGTCAATTTACTTATGTGTTGTGCATTATGCAGGGGACATTAATGTGACTGTTTTTAAACATGCATTAAAATGATTACAGTGTTACAATTATTTATGAATACGTTCTTCAAGTAATGATGAGGGGATATGAGTTGATAATTTTTCTAAATAAAAAGTTGTTATCTAGCTAATAAAGTTAACAAGAGAAGGATTTTTTTTTTTAATTTTGTTTTAGGCTTCATCAGAAAAGCAATATAAGTATATTTGTCACTGAGCCATTTGTTTATAGAAGTTCCGCTAACTGTAGGTAAACACAGTACTGGGTACTGACAAACTAATAAATTATTTATGCAGACTTTATGATTGAATAAACTATATGAGTAAACTGAAATTATCAATATATGAGTGGAAGTTCTTAGTTCTGAAAAATGAGCTTAACAAGTAACAGGAAATATTTTCACAATTAATACCATTTGACCTATTTTGAAGCAATAAAGTGAAAGTGTTCGTTACCTTCCTCTTGGGAAATTCCTTTTGTGAAAACTTTTTTTTATGATAAAAATCTTTTACCAGATTTGTAGTTTTGGTAATTTTTAGAATGTGAAACTGATTTAAGAGCTAACATCAATTCGTTTTGATAAATATCCTAGATCTTCTTACTTGGTAATGAGTCTCATTGTTAAACAAATGAACTTTTTAATGCTTTCTGAGTTGGATAATTGAAATTTTCAATGGTTTCTGAGTTAAATAATTGACAATTGTAATTCCGAACTTATACTTCATAAGGAGTTATTAATCCTTTTATTAAAGGTGGTGATACCAATTAATCAATATATAAATGGTTTCGATGAATTTCAATTGAATTTTTGGAGGGGCAGCCGTGTCCTCAAAAGAAAGGATGACTAAATTTTGATTACTAATCCAGATTTGGATGACGATACAGGATTTCTTTTCATCTACGTCGTTTTCAGCACGATAAGATATTTTCGTGTTTCAGTGTGTCCAGTTCATTTGCAGAGTAACAGAAAATTTTAGTGAAAAATACACCCTTTATGGACCAAGAAATCTTTCAAAATACATGCTTTGGCACAGTCGAAAGTATTATATTATTTCACCATATAATCTACATTTTCCCCTAGGGTGGATGGGTTCAGATAGTGAAGATAGTGATTACGTTCCAGGTTTTATCAATTGATTTTGTGATACCCTTCTCTAAACTAATATCGTACCATCAAATTTCTCTAACTAGCTTACGTAAAATCGATTGCTTAGGCCAACAGATGTACAAATCTCTTTTCATTTACTTATTTATTTTATTTATTTATTTATATATTTATTTATTTATTTATTTATTTATTGTATAGAAACGGGTTTAAGTTGTTTCCTCATTCCCAAGAAGCGATTTGTGGCCTCTCTCTGAAAAGGCGAATCGGTAACCACTGAGCCACGGTATTAAGTGTTGTTATTACCATTATTATTCTGCAAATAATTGATATCTACTTTGATATTATCGACCTCAAACTAACTGCCGTGGAAGATTAAAGTCAGAGCATCATACGCATATAAACGTTAATTTGGAGAAAAAATCCACAGTTATGTATATGTATACATATATTTAAAGATAAAACTGTTTAGATAGATTTCGGGAATTTGTTCGGTTCCCCTTTTCAATCTCTGAATTGACAAGGGGACCCGAACAGATTCCCGAAAGGTACCTGTGTAGATTTATCTTTAAATATAAGTACATGTACATAACTGTCGATTTGTTTTCCATTTCAAGATTCATGCTACTATGAGTATATTTTTAGTAAACGTTAATGACGAGTTTGTAACCAAGAAATGTTTCCTAGGTCCTCCTTTACAGGTTTATGAAAGCTTACCCTTCTTCTATGTCTTCTGTGAGAATAAAAACATATATTTTGATGTCTTACTTTGTCCTCAAAATCACTAGAGCTAACACAGGCTTTTATCCTCTGCTGGAGTACCGAAGGCGTCTTATGAACCAGGACTCCGGTAATATTGACAAAAAGAAGAAGAAGAAGAAGAAAAAAAACACCGTATTTCTTACGCTTCGCTGAGGAAATATTGACCAGGATAACTTTCCTTTGCCTTTCGCTTGTATGTTTTTTTTTAGGAAGTTTGAGCAACTGAGGTACCTGGGAAGAATACCAAATAGATGGAGCAAAATATTGTTCGGAGGAAAAGTAAGATTGTTTTATCTGAGAAAATTACGGATTACTCTGTATACTAGCAGAAAAATTTGAATTTGAGTAAACATTCTTTCTTTCTTTCGTTCGCACGGAAACACGAACATAGCCACACAATTACATACACAGGCATACACACACACACATATATATATACAGTATATAATATATATATACAGTATATATATATATATATATATATATATATATATATATATATATATATATATATATATATATATATATATATGTGTGTGTGTATGTTTGTGTGTATGTATGTATGAAGGGAAACAAGTATTTTAAAATAGGGATGATTGCTCAACTGTCTCTTCCCTTTCAAATCCTTTGAAGATCGTGGAAAATCTTCAGCACTTTATTCCCTGGTGGAGTGTAATCAAATTTGTTTGCTCCTCAGGGAGGTACTGAAAAATGAGTTAAGTATACCTTAGTTTAACCAGATCACTGAGCTGATTAACAAGCAACGGGACCTACAGCTTATTGTGGAATCCGAACCACATTATACCGAGAAATGAATCTGAGTGACACAGGTTCCAAGAAGTATAATTTCATCCTCTGATTTGTAAACATCCGTTTTGAGCTTACAGGGAAGAGTAATACTGTATTCGTTTGTAAAATTAAATCAGCAGTTTATCTTACATGCCTATTTTCACCGACGTCAATTCCAGTAGCAACTTCCTTGTAATCTAATACCATCACGAAATAAGTAGATTAAATTAAAGTTTATCTTAAAACGTACAAAGACCTGCCTTGAGAAAAAGTATTTAGTACGAGACACGTGGATCAAGAGATTGCAAACAGAATCGAGACTCTTGAGACGCAAAATGAGCTGAAAACTCGAAACTTTGGAGTTAAATCTTTTACACGTGTTTGAAGTTGATAGTGTCAAAAGTCTGCAAATGACATGGCAAATTTAGGAACAAATTGCAATTAATGCCTTGTCTTTTGTTAATTTTTTATGCGTAAAGTTTCCTCTGTGATCTATCTGTCCGGATAAGGGCATGATCTGCTACTCTAGTTTTTTTTTTTTTACATGACTCTCCCCGCCATTCTCTCTCTCTCTCTCTCTCTGTGCCTCCACTTTCCATAAAATTATCCTCTTTCTGTTTTGGCTTTACTAGATATTTATCATTTCTATCCCACTCATTTCTTCTTAGTTGCACGACATGTTTCCCAACAGTTGGGCTGTCTCTAGACCTTGTATCTTTCTCTCATACTCTCCGAACAAAAAAAAAAAAAAAAATGCAAGTCTATATTGATAGAAATTCTGAAAGGTAAAAACTGATTCTCGTAGGGTGCTTGGACTTTAGCCCTTTACTTAAACACATAGTCAGGACTTTCTCTACCCTAAGGGTTCATGTTTAAACAGGAAGGACCCTTTCATCTACAGACGGACACCAACCATCTTCAGGATGCTTTAAGTTAGAAAGAACGATCCTTTTTCATCGGTAATTTTCGGGAAGATTTATATCTAAAGGGGATAAGTTCATAATTTTTTCAGAGGCTAAAGTGAAATTGTCCCACGGTTCCCAGCATTCATTCAAATTTGAAACAATCACTTGATCAGTGAAGAAATATACTGTAGCGCTAGACCTCTGCGCCTGTGGTCAATTGATCAGCGAAGTTAAGAATCGTTTGCTTTGCTTCATATTAGTTAAAAGGAATATGGTTCACTATTATTATTATTATTATTATTATTATTATTATTATTATTTCAGCAGATGAAACCTATTCACATGGAACAAGCTCACATGGGCCATTGACTTAAAATTCAAGCTTCCAAAGAATGTTGGTTTCTACCTACCACCACAGCAGACCCCACACTGCGGCAGTAACTCATCATGATACAGAGCCAGTGGGGAGGCGCGAATTCGCGACATCTGAGCGGCATGTCACGACACTAGCGACCATACCAGCGGGCCAGCTAGATGTCGTCGACCCATAACCTCTCTGACCATCCAGATAGAAGGGACTTGGGCTAGCAACTTCATCCCATAAATACTTATTAAAATAATTTCCCCTTTAGAGAGTGGCTTTAAAGAAAAATAAAAAAATGTCACTGGTACGTTCATCCAGTAACTTCCGAACAGAGGATAATTCGCCGAAACATACACTAATCAATTGTAACCGTTGTGTCGTCATTTATCTATCGAGCGGACTCAACAGTAGCGTATTGACAACTACCCCCTCCATATACTTTGCCACTAAGCCCGATGTATCCTTGCTGTATTCTCAAAATTCAAAGGTACCTGGGTATTTCCGGTTCATCTATCCTGTCCCGTTCAGACACTTTTTCGTCTGTCTAGGCTCCATCATTCCAGTACCTCCGAATTTTACGCGTTGTTTTTCTAATCCGCAGTCTCTCCAATGACTAAGCATTGGAAATATAAATGCGACAGTTACAGTCGACCTGTTTATATTTTTCTGGCGCCACGCCTGTTGTCTTACGACTTAATAATAAAACAAGTATCTCTGAATAATGGATTTTGTCCATTGAACAGAGTAGCTCAAGATGGAGTTAACTTCCGCCTTTATGTGTTAAATTTGCTTTTACCGCGCCTTCTCTAACCGTACAGTGATCCAGCACCATAGGCTAACCACCAACTGTGTAATTCACTCTTCAGGCCATCACGAGCAGAATTAATTTTTCGGGGAACAGGACCCGTGGGCAAATTCCTGAGATGTATACTAGAATTGCACCAGCCCAGGATTTTTTGCCATGCCCCAAGGTTAGGTTAGGTTGAGAAAGGTTACATCAGATTGACACCTCTACAGTAGTTTGGGTGTGGGAAACATAATGAGATTATTTTCAAGAAAAATCTAAGGTTAGTTCTTAAGATCTGGCGTCCCACTTTTTTCAGGGAAACGTCCCGGTACTCGGTTACATCTCGGGAAAATGCAACCCGTGGAAGATAACTAGAGCAGATAGCAAGAGCGCGATGATTCGATTCACCACATGAAGACAAAAGGAAGTGAACGACAAAAATAATTATACAAGCTTGTTTTGTTGTATGTCATGCATATGTTTTACAAGCACTTAAAGAACCTTCTTTTCATAAAACTGTTCTTTCTCCTTCGATAATTTTTCTGCTCATTAACTTAACTTGAAGCACTGAAGCATCTCTCACAATATTTCTGAGTAAACATTTTTTTTTTTTTATGTTGCTACTCGTCTCCCCTCCATTCCGCCCGAGTTGAGAATTTGAATTTACGTCATCATGTGTATGTATTTTTGCTCATCCGTATGGCATATGGATATTTTTCTAGTTTTCTTTTATGGCCAGATTTTTTTATGCTTAATGAGCACCCTTTAAAAATAAAACAGTAACCCTATATCCGTTGTACTGGAAAACTTCAGCGTCCAAATGAGGTTTCCATGTCTCTTCTTGGAAGGTCACTTTGTTAGTCGTTATTGATGGGTCTCTCTCTCTCTCTCTCTCTCTCTCTCTCTCTCTCTCTCTCTCTCTCTCTCTCTCTCTCTCTCTCTCTCTCTCTCTCACACACTTTTGTTCAATATTGCACGCAATTTTTCGGTGGTGACAATTCTTAGCTGCTTAAGAATGCATTTAAGAGAGTAATCACTCGTTAATAATAATAATAATAATAATAATAATAATAATAATAATAATAATAATAATAATAATCTATATTTAGTAGTAATTAGTTGGTATTCGTTAATTACCTCATTTCGTTTTGATAGTAATTCGATATATTATATTATTAAAAATGTATGATAATCTAAGGCGATATAGTTCAGATGCTTAGAAGGTATATCTTCCATAGAGACTTAAGCCTGTCACAAAGAGAGAGAGAGAGAGAGAGAGAGAGAGAGAGAGAGAGAGAGAGAGAGAGAGAGAGAGAGAGACAGAGAGAGAGTTTACATAGTTAGACCTACAATTGACTGGCCTATCCCATATTATAGAAATGTTTCTATCAGAGTATAATAATAATAATAATAATAATAATAATAATAATAATAATAATAATAATAATAATAAAAATAAAGCCTCAACTCTTTGTATTTTTTGTTGAGCCGCTTAAGATGTTCTGTCGAAAGGTCAACATTTATGCATAACACAAACACAAACACACACACACATACACACACACGCACACTCATACACACACACATATATTATACATATACATTATATATATATATATATATATATATATATATATATATATATATATATATATATATATATATATATATATATATATATTGTATATATCTCACAAATATTAGGTCACAAATTTGGTTTAATATCCAATTCACAATACCTCGGGCAAGGAATTCTTCATATTGGAATTACTGAACCTATGATTGCAGATATTTATCCTTTTGGCTCTGGTACTGAATATGCCCGCCTCTGGCATAAAGCCTGTTGGTTTTGTTAGATCACCCTCATGGCAGACATGTTCATGGGCTGTCATCCCCATCATCTCATGACAGACATGTTCATGGGCTGCCATCCCCATTCTCTCATGACAGACATGTCCATGGGTTGCCATCCCCATGGTTTTGCTTGTCATCAAAGCAATAATCCTTACATCTTTTCTAAAATCCTGTTTCAGCAAAACAAAAAGTCTATGCGAACACACAACATGTCAGTCTCAATCGAGGTTAAAAAACAGTCTGTGTGAACAGACAACACGTCAGCCTCAATCAAGGTTAAATGCTCACCCTTGGCCTGGCAGGCTCGACGTCTGACGTATTTGTTACATTTTAAAAGGGGGCAGCTCTGAGGAAAAACAGGAAAGACGTCAAAGTGACTATTTTTTCTTTCTGAATGCCCTATAAAGCAATACAAGAACTGGGAAGAAGACTATGTACATCAGCACAGTATCATGAGAAATGTCCGTATGTATAATACCTGTTCACTGTAATCTTGCATAAAAGCTTGCTTTACTGATACCTCTGTTCATTTCCATGAATTCATTTCCTCTCTTTGCAAGCTGTCTTACTTTCTCCTGTAGGTATTACATAATTACCTACCATTCTTTTATTAGCAGTAACAGGACTCGCTTAGGCCTATCACTGGGGTTCAATTATTCGCAAAATCTCATTCTTTTATTCCCAGTAACATAACGCGTTTAGGCTATCACTGGGGTTTAATTATTCGCAAAAGCATATATCAAACAATATTTTTAATCTTTTAAAAAGTATAAATCCCTCTGGTCTCCATCAACAAGATCTCAGACGGCAGAAGAAATTTTAGACATTTCATAAACCATCCAGTATCAGTCTTCCCTCAGGTGTTTTCATCTAATCCCTGTCAAACTAACGGGGCGGAATTTTCCCTCGTGTCTACCAAAGGAATTGTTTAACTTTTCCAAAATGTTATACAGAACTAGAGACTATAAATTCTGGCGATATCATAATTTCATGCGCTAGGAGTAAGCGGTACTTCGCCAAAATGTCCATGATCATATCTTATACATTATCTTTAAAATAATCTGTAGGGCGCATTTATGGAATATCTTGCATTGGGTATTTGATCTGGTAACAAGGGAACATTTACTGTATGAATAATTTATAAAAATCGATATATGCATGCAAGAAGGTTACAGGTAGATAAATCCAATCGTATGTCGATCGTAGGGGAGCAACAAGTAGCGCCTCTGAAACAACACTACAGCGCCGCCCTCCTGGAGCAGCGAGCAGAGACCGCGGGCTCTGACCAATCAGCGCCCCGTCGGTCTGTCATACTCGCAGTCTGTAGGAGAACTCTTTGAATATGATAAATAACCCCCCTACCCCCAAAAACCCTCTTCTTTGTAAACCTGTTTTCGGGTGTAACCATTTCAAACATGTACCCCTGGTAGCCTACTATTCACCCCATTTTTATCTGCTTGTTATCTATTTATTTACTGTATAAATCCGTTACTTATTTTTTCTTGTCTAATTCTGATCTCTTCTTTCTGTATTCCCTATACCTTCTGTTACTTCTCTCAGATGAACACCATATTCTTTGGAAGCTTGAGTTTCAAGTCAATGGCCCCTGTGGGTTTGTTCCATACGAACAGGGTTCATCTTGTGAATAATAACGATAGTAATAATTTTAGATAGCAGCCACGCCTACCGAAACGTCGGGATAATAAATTAACGTCGGACAGCTACTTTATAATTTATATCTGTTGAAACAAGGAAACTTATACATAACTTATACATAAGCTTGTAACTTATAACTTATACATAAGCTCAACAGCATACAGAGTGCCGTTGTATTCAAATAATAATAATAATAATAATAATAATAATAATAATAATAATAATAATAATAATAATAATAATAATAATAATAAAGATATCGTGGCATTCAAAACAGCAGGGATCATACTCTTCTCTTTTTTTACGATTTAAATAAATAAAATTATTAAAATTCTCTTGGAGGTCTCCTAAGCCTATGCCTTTAGAATGCACTAAAGTTGACCAAGAAAATACTAAGATATAGATCGAGCTTCAAATTGGATTCATTTTCATTCTTGTAAGCTATTATTTCAAAATTTAGTCTACCAATCTAAATATAGTAAATAATTTCAAGATAGGCCTAGCTTTCAATACGCATTCATTCTTATCAACATCTTTACATAATCCGTCTTCAGGAATTATGAAATGTTTTCTTTGTAATCAGAATAAGTTGGAGTTCTTGTACTGTAATGTGTCTCTAATTCTGAAAACTTAATAACGCGTCATTTCATTAACTTGGAATTTTTAGGGACAAAGAGTATGATGCGATACAGTATATTGTTTAGTTTCACACAGAATATTAAAATAGGTATCTTTTATGTTTGCAATAACTTTGCCCACTTCATACGGGAGAAAAAATATTAATACTTTAGTACTAGTTCCAATGAAGCCCTTGGAACGAGGTCATATGTTTGTTCGTGTGTGTGAATCTTAGTCTTGCTATGTAAAAGTGTGAAAGCTTAGATATTAGATCGACATGGGAGATCATCCTGTGCAGACCAATTGTATTCTTTTTGTATAAAGTCTTTTTTACCAAATACAAGAAAAACCACTATGGAGTTTGTCTGAAATCCTGCAGAATATTGGTCTGATCTTCCAAAAACAGTCTTATTCCACAGCCATGAAGAAAGTGAAGATGTCACAAACCAAACTCTGACTGAGTTCCAAACACAGTCCTTATAACCAAACACAGAGGGAATTTCTGATGAAATACCCCCACAACACATACATCACTAAAGACAATTTTACCAATAGCAAAGTTTATATTTTGTATCTTCCTGATATTCATTTATTGGTTTAAAGACTCACGTACAATAAAAACCGACAATCAACTAAACCTTCGCTTGACATTCCAGGGACATCCTGAAAAGTGAGTTGCACGATGACTTAGCCAAGTTCAATTAATTACAGCACCGACAGTGTCTATATTGGTGTGGAATGGCCGCTTCGTTTATCCCTTGCTGCATTCGATAAATAAAAACGAAATGCAGCGCTTGTGTGTCGTGTCATAATCAATTGTTTGGATGTAATCAACTCGTTATCCTGATTGTCGTTCAAGGAATTCATAGTTTTATTGTCATAGATCTAGATATTTAGATTATGTTATTAATCCTTAGATGCAAGCCTTTTTTACTTGATCAGTAACAAAAATGAAAATTTTCTCTTGCTAATTTACGCTGATTGTTGTTCAAGGAATTCATAGTTTTATTGTCGTAGATCAAGATATTTACATTATGTTATTAATCTTTAGATGAAAGCCTTTTTTACTTGATCAGTAACATAAAATAAGAATTTTCTTTTGCTAATTTACGGTAAGAATCTAATTTGTATATTGTTCATATGGACACAGAAGAATATTTGTTGCTAGATTCTCTTCATGAAATACAAAAAAAAAAATATTATTTCTTGAAGAAAACACACGGTATTAACAACCGAAGGTTTTCTTTCTCTACAGAAATACAGGGTTATATTATAAAAAAGTGATGGGCTTTCTCTTTTATGAGTTCACTGATTTATTAAACGGAAATCGCAACGCACTCAAACTCCCCCTCCCCACATACACATATATATATACATATATATATACATATATATATATATATATATATATATATATATATATATACATATATATATATATATATATATATATATATATATATATATATATATATATATATATATATATATATATATATATATATATATATATATATATATATATATATATATATATGCGCCAGTGCACTGAATCCTGTATCAGAAGTTTCCTGAATTATATTATTTATTACCCCTGCAGTATACCTTATGCTAATTCTTCTGATTAAACATTTATGTATTTTTTTTTTAAATAATCTTTGCCAATGCTCAGTTTTCTTTCAAATTCCTTTTATTGCAGTTTGAAATAACTTGATTCATTATTCCCCATATTTTCTAACTTGCCTAGTTTTAAGAAATATTTTTTCCCAATAGGGAGGGAAAGATATCCATTAAAATTCTCTTATCTGGTTTTGGGCAATCACATGAAAAAGTAGTGTAAGCAAAATAAATTTTCTAGGTTTAATTATGAAAAACAGAAACAAAATAGACCCTATCTATCTCATTAATCAGTTGAGAACAGCATATGTGTGCATCCGATACAATCAGACCATATCATACTGAAAGGTGAATTCATACGAAGCGATAATATGATGTTCAACTGATTTCCGCGAACTTGCCAAACAAAGGATCTTTCCCTCGAGAGAGATGTTATTTATCTTCCAGTTGTTGTTGGCACAGCAGGCTCAAAATTCTGGAAGCTAGAGAATGAAGGCTACGGTTTATTGCTTACTGGTCTTTGATTAATATTCCTGAGCTATTCAGTTGGGCTACTGCGTTGTGCTGGGATTTGTCTGTGAAAGGCAATTCTCTGTTTTCATTTTGCATCGCTCTCTCTCTCTCTCTCTCTCTCTCTCTCTCTCTCTCTCTCTCTCTCTCTCTCTCTGTGTCTACCTGTCTATGGTAAAAGCTTTCGATTATTTGCAGTTAACTGTGGTTAAACGAATCTTGAGCCTGGTATGTCAGTGATTTGATTAATTCTTAACTTGAAACTTGAGAGAAAAATTACACACTGATGACACTTGAAATTATATAATTATCACTGACATTTCAGTTGATTATTAAAGCTACCTACTTCAGATCGTTAAGGAAATTTGACCAATATCAGCTATTTCACTTTCAATATACTTTTACCCAAGTACATTTATCATTACTGACACATAATATCGATAGGTAAAGTTTTTTTTATAGTGTTGCATTCGCCAGTACCAGAATCGAGAACTACAATGTAAATTCTGCAATAATCATATGATGAAACGCCTTGTTAATCTGGGGATGATATGACGGCATGCTTGAATATAATTTGTTTTCTTAATTCTATTTCACTTCCGTCAACTTTTCCCGTCTTAATCAGTACAGTTTCCTAAGGACCTTCATGATATTCGTCAAGATATTAGTAATTTTCTGTTATATTTCACGTATAAGACTAAACCAACTCATAGTTAACGCTGCAATATCCATCAAAAACCACTTTTACTGCGCATCGTTTTGTCTAGATTTTCTAAGAGGTCTATGACCGATTACTGAATTCTTGTGCATGATCAGAGAACTCCTGGAGGTAAGGTGTAAGGCAATTCTTCAGAATCCAATGTAACGATATATATTCAGTTAAACAGAACCATACCTGAGAATGCAATCCGAAGGGAAAGGAAGTTGGGAAAGAGAACATCAGGAACATCCTGGTTTTGACTGAAAAAGAGAGAATACTTTTACTACAGCGCGGCAATTGTCTTTGATGCTCTTTTTAGTGGTTTCAGCCTCTCCTACGGAAGATATTGAGAGATCAAGTTTTGATTACAAAATGAACGGACATAAAATAAACAGTAAGAACTGAAGTTTGGAGTTCATTTTCATGCCACATCTGTTAAGCCATTTATGCAGTAACGTCATTGTAATCAAAATTTCATTAGAAGTATTGAAGACTTGTTAAATTTGATATCCAATTTAACGTCAAGGCCCTATTGGAAATAGAGCTATGACAGTCCTATTAGTAAATTCGCTAATGTAATAAAAGCTATAAACTGGATTTAAACCCACCTAGGTTATTTGTACATCAGCTCTTTGGAAGTAAACAAAATGACTCATTACTTAATGAAAAATATTAAAAGTAGACTTGAAATTAACCTCCACCAACACTTATTATTATTCTAGGTTTGCCTCGGCAGAAGTAACATAATTCTTAAATCGAAAAATATTATTTATGCCGCCACTTTCACTCAAAAAGTAACTTTAAAGAGAAAAATGAAAGAAACAAAAGCATGACACTAGTATCAAAACGCCTTCAGATGAATTCCTCTCTTTTTTTGAAGGGGGATTTGTCACCGTGCCAAGGGTTCCAGTTGCCACAAATATTGTTTGGAATCCAATACCTTTTTCGTTGTAGGGAGTTGGTGCACTGTAAACGGGTCGTGCCATGACAAAAAGCCTCGAAGGGGCGACGAACAGGGGATGGGGATTGTTAGGAAAACTTTGAGAGATATAAGGACGTGAGGAACATTAAAAAAAATGCATAATTCATACTGCATAGGCAGCTATGAAGAGGAAGATTTGGAGTGAATCAACTTTTTTTTTTTTTTTGCAGCCTGTATCATAAATGGAAACTGAAATAGGATAAATGTATTGAGAAAATATCCGGCCCTACATAACCCCCAGCAATAATGTGAGTGACCGTTTAGAAATATCGACCATCTTTAATTTTTTCTTATTCTAACTGACCATTAAATTTTTAACATCTCTCTCTCTCTCTCTCTCTCTCTCTCTCTCTCTCTCTCTCTCTGTGCGGAAGATTTGCTACTTATCTCTCTGTAATAAGCTTTATTTCAACAGAGAACAAGTACTATCACTTACAGATCCAATTCGTCTAGAGTTCGTGCGAATTACCATATTTTGAGTCTGTTATAAGGTTTTTGGACTTTTATAACTGCTAACATTTTGATCACCTCTGTCTGTTTCAGTACGGAATATAACTTCATGCTAAATTTACCTTTTCGAGAGTAATACGATAAACTTACAAATATATATAATTTTTATGGATGATTGTGATTAATTCATCTGATACCTTGGTGCCAGATACTTAAGGACCAGTTTT
>NC_089783.1:40614124-40631624 GCF_040412425.1 Macrobrachium rosenbergii | reverse complement strand
CTGTGTTCCTCCAGCAAGAAACTAAATACTATGAGAATCACCTGCTGTATTCCTCCAGCAAGAAACTAAAGACTATGAGAATCATCTGTTGTATTCCTCCAGCAAGAAACTAAAGACTATGAGAATCATCTGCTGTATTCCTCCAGCAAGAAACTAAATACTATGAGAATCACCTGCTGTATTCCTCCAACAAGAAACTAAAGACTATCTTTCGATTTCCAAAAATTTTGGATTCTGCGAAGCTTCCGCCTAAATTCATTCTCGGTCCAGATGCCGACGAAAACTTGCACGTCTCTTTGCCTTTACATTCATGGCAGTTTTCTCTTCGAAGTTAAGGACATCCTTTTGATATCTGTTCGTTAGTCTTGGTTTTCATAATTCTTTTTTTTCAGAGCTTTTCATATCAGAAAAATTTGTTTGCTCTGTGGAATTCATTAATATTATCTTTAATTTTTTTCTTGTTTAATTTCCGTGTTTATCGTTTTTGCTTTCCTTAAAAGAAAACTATTGTGCCGGATTTTGTCTGTCCGTCCGCGCTTTTTCTGTCCGCCCTCAGATCTTAAAAACTACTGAGTCTAGAGGGCTGCAAATTGGTATGTTGATCATCCACTCTCTAATCATCACACGTACCAAATTGCAGCCCTCTAGCCTCAGTAGTTTATATATTATTTAAGGCTAAAGTTAGCCATAATCATGCGTCTGGCAACGATATAGGACAGACCACCACCAGGCCCTGGGTAAAGCTTCATAGGCCGCGGCTCATACAGAATTATACCGAGCCCACAGAAAGATAGATTTCGGTGGCCTTGATTATACGATGTACAGAAAACTCGGCGCATTTTTTACTTGTTACTGTTTTGTATAGGATCCCGGGTTACAGCTGTTTACGTGTTTGATAAACAGCCTAGTTTTTATCGTCTTGAACTAATTATGTAACATAAAGGATTTTATCGAGGATACAAAGAATGGGATGTCACTGAAAGTTATTAAAAATAATGTGCAAAAATGTCTAGCTACTGAACATTTGGTGAAAAAATTTGTATTTTTTTACGTGTTTCTGTATATTTCACTGACCGAAACTATAACCGTAAAAAAAATTTTACTCTAGCTTTATTATAATTAGGAATATGCTGGAAGTAATAAATTTTCCTCTGATGTGATTGCAAGATTTGTTCTAAGTAATATACGTATCCTGTTACAGTTAGTTACATGCATGAAAAGATATTTTCCTTCGATATAATAAAAACGATTATTCTAAGTAATATCGTTATTCTGGTGCAAAGCGAGAAACATACTTCCCCTTGAATATTTCCCTGTCTTTGCTGACTTTCCTTCTGTTCAATGATTATCTTAATTAATGTCCTCACCTTGAAATGGTAGTCCTTACTTGTATCATCATCCCGAAATATTCAACCCTGTTAACCTTATCAGTAGAGCAGTGATTCTCAAACTGGGTGCCGCAAGATTGTCATGAATTTTGTCTTGGCTAGATCATCTCAATGAGCATTTGTAAAAAAAAAAAAAAAAAAATTGCAGAAGTCTTTATATAATTATTATCAGTGTAAGCCTTACTTGCTTATCATGCTTTTTTTTATGTTACACTACATTCACAACGCTTAAGTTTATCTAATTCATCTGATATGCTCTTTGTTTATACAGTATATTTCTGCATGTACAGTGTGCTGATTTTGGTTTGAGTATTGATAATAATTTTATTCATTAAATAAGAAGTTAATTCATGCGATATGGTGGGATGGTGAAGAAGGGGTGCCACGCTAATGATTACATAAGTTAGGGGGCCATCACTAAAAAAAGATTGAGAACCACTGCAGTAGAGTAACCTAGCTAACCGTATTCCATCCATTTGAAATTCTATATATACCGAGTACAGTATATTCATCTCGAACGTGTCTTGTGTTATCATATTTATCTCTTCTGAATATCCTCAAGGTTTCTCATGGTGTGTGTTCCAGAAACCCGTAGGAACAGCGTCTTGAATAGAAATTCTCAGTCGCTTTGATCCCCTCTCTCTCTCTCTCTCTCTCTCTCTCTCTCTCTCTCTCTCTCTCTCTCTCTCTCTCTCTCTCTGTTTTAAATGTCGTGTATATACTACAACACATTATTCAATATTATAATACAATTTTCTTAAGATATGATATAAATCCAAGATATGATGTTAATCTATATAATCTGTTTTAAATACTGTGCATGTAGTATAACGCAGTATTTAATAATATTATGCAATTTTCTTAAGATATGATTTGAATCTATTTCATCATCGCACATGTTTGCAACATTATAAGAAAAACAATTTAGAGTAATCATGTGAACTTAACCTACGGCAAGTTGATTTTCCTCTATACATTTAATCGTATTTGCACCTAAAGCAAATTGAAACCGATTTGGGATGTATTTTAAATGGAATTAAAATGCTTAAGTAGGGATTTATTTCTGTACATTAACATTTATTTAGCCGGTTTAGTTATATATACATATATATATATATATATATATATATATATATATATATATATATATATATATATATAAATATATATATATATATATGTATATATATATATATATATATATATATATTATCAATAAATATATATATATATATATATATATAACATAGTCCTGAGTTCTTGATTTCCGTGGTTCAAGCCCACGAGACGACGAACTTATTATCAACTAAAAATTCCCCTTCGGATAACATATATGAAAATATATTATTTCGAGGTAGATATATATTGGATATTGAAGTACGTTTGTAGCTTAATGCATATATATATATATATATATATATATATATATATATATATATATATATATATATATATATATATGTGTGTGTGTGTGTGTGTGTGTGTGTGCGTGTGAGTGGGCATTATAAACTTACGAAAAGTTCTGCAGTAATTCAGTGAACTTTGCCAGAAACGATGCATACAACATTACGTTACCTAACTGAGTGGGAGTTCCGTTGGTGTGATTATCCGCCAATGGTAAATTTACCTTCATGAATTGATGATGCAAAGTGTTTGTAAAATGGAGAGATGAAGGGTATCTTTCGTGGCCTTTGCATTTCATGCTTCTTTTAAATTCTGTATGCAATTGTCACTGTTACGAGCATTTTCGAAGGGACAAAGCAATTATGAATAGCTTCAGAATTACTCAACGCATTAACATTTTCAGCATGGCACAGCAATTCCAGAATATAGAAAGAATACCTGTATTGTGAAATTGGAAAAAAATCATCGGTATCAAAGGGCTTTCATTCAACATGTAAATCACTAGATTAAAAAATACCCTCAGTAGCATGAGTCTTGTAATGGAGAAACAAATCCACAGTTATGTATGGGTACAAATATATTTAGAAATAAATCTAAACAGACAGCTCTCGGGAATCTGTTCGATTCCCCTTTTCAGTCTCAGATTGAACAGATCAGAAAGGGGAATCGAACAGATTCCCGAAAGCCCTCCGTTTAGATTTATTTTTAATACAGTTGTGTCCATACATAACTGTGGATTTGTTTCTCCATCACCAGATTACGCATCTTACTGTCACCAAGACCCTCAACTCTTGATGAAAAGAAATTCACTTCTACTCACCTATGCATACGATGCCTTCTGAACTCAGACCACCTCAGGAGAAGGCGAAGGTCGAGTTGGATATGCGTCTTTCCAAAACTCATGAGAAGGTGAAGACTGGAACTGTTTGAAGAAAAGCAAAATACACATTAATTCTGAATTTTTGTGCCTTAATTTGTATCCGCAACTAAGTCGTTTACTTGGCTATGCATAATTCAAACATACTTAAATGTGTGAAAGTAAAATTTAATATGTGACATATAATTTCCAAAATTAATAATTTATGAAAATAAATATCTACGAAACATCCTTATTTATATTTATACCTCCCTGGCTATGCATACAGTCAAACATACTTATATGTGTGAAAACAAATACGTCACATATACATCCAAAGTATATAATTTCTGGATGTAAATAACTGGGAAACCACCTTGTTCATATATGCCTAGTAATGTTAGTTAAACATTGGTGTTAACTGTTTACAGTAGTAAACATTAATTTTTGAGATACAATAAATTACCTTTATAGGCATTAATAGCATGTTCCTTCTCTGCTGAATATTTCTGATGCACATAAACTATATACATACAGTGTGTGTATGTATATATATATATATATATATATATATATATATATATATATATATATATATATATATATATATATATATATGTGTGTATATATATATGTATATATATATATATATATATATATATATATATATATATATATATATATATATATATATATATACATATACACACACACACCAATGCTTTAACTTCTGAATCATGAACATAACCCTTTGGACCCTCACAATATGATAACGAGACCATAGAGAACAAAGGTCTGGAATTACCCTCACGATTTTCGCAAATAAACAAACACTTTGTGAGATCCAGCACCCAGGCCCTCATTCGGGTTAAACGAAGGCACTCATTATTATTATTATTATTATTATTATTATTATTATTATTATTATTATTATTATTATTATTCAGAATATGAACCCTATTCACATGGAACAAGCCAACAGGGGCCACTGACTTGAAATTCAAGCTTCCAAAAATATGGTGTTCATTAGAAAGAAGTAACAGAAGGTAATGTGAAATACATAAAGAAGAGACCAGTTATTACAAAAAAAAGAGATAAATTAACAAATTAATAAATGAATAAAAATGCAAGTGCAATATTAAAACACAAGTTGAATCGTATTAGGGTAGAAATGCTTTGCTCCGCAGCTCTTCCATCGTCCCAGCAGCACAAAGGACGAGAGGGCGTGTTTATTCCTCTTATTCAGACCCTTGTCTCATTAAGAAGGCTGGACACTTATCTCTCGGTATGCGGTCTCTTTCACGGGTGGAAACGCGCGAGGTTCTTTTTTTTTTTTTTCCGGGAGACCTGTGAGAGATCTCATCACACTTTAGGTCTCGATGAAAATGCTTGAAAAAATTAAGCGAAAATAAGGACATGATATAAAGATGCGTAAGCTATAGGACATTTTTTCTCTCTTAATTAAGACAAAAGGACTTGTGCTAATTAAATGCCCGGGCAATGTACATACATATATATATATATATATATATATATATATATATATATATATATATATATATATATATATATATATATATATATATATATATATATATATATATATATATATATATACATATATATATATATATATATATATATATATATATATATATATATATATATATATATATATATATATATATATATATATATATGTATGTATATATATAAATATGTGTGTATATGTTACATGTGTGTGTGTATGTAACTTGCACAGAACGATTTATTTGTCCGTCTATACATGTCGTTTCCTGACGTAAGCTTGCTTGCGCTACCAAAACGCATTATCATGTGCAGAGGACTGCTATGCAACCGTGACCGTAGCTGTCACACCACCCACTGAATAGAGCTCTCATGCATAGTATATCACTGCTATCAACAGTATAGGGGTCTTAATGTAAACATCAGTACAGGAGACGTACTGAAACCAATGAGAATGGAAGCTGTTATCGCCTCGAATATAATTACCTGTTTTATTTACTGTTCTGAAAAAAGACTGTCATTGACAGACACACGAACATTGTAAGGTCAGAAATATACAAAGACTCGCTGTACAATGTATTGAATGAAACGGTCCAAGTGATTGGTTTTATTCCTGCAAAGATTTTTGTAACTGAACTAGGTAGGCTTCGAATAATGTATCCTCGCGTATTGGAGTAACATTGATGTTTAATTTCCCTTCGTATCATTGTTACTGAAGACAAACATTGGTTTAGGAATGATCGAATTTTATGAGCTGTGAAATACTGGACAGATGTGTAACTGTTAGGGAAACAGGAGCAAATTTAGTTAAAAGTAAATAAATGAAAACGTCGTGGTGAACGAAGCCTTTCATAAAGCTTTTAGACACGATGAAGAAAATAAAACTGGGTAGTGTATAACGCTCCTACCTACAGGAAACACTCTATAAGGGAATTTGGGGAGACACACAAAGAAAGAAAGAAAGGAGGAAGCAAAATTCGACGACAGAAGAGGGAAATTGCATATTCAACAGGACTAAAAGGTAGTGTTACAGTATGCAGTGCACTGAGCTCATTGCATAAGCTGTTCGAAATCTCCAGGAATACAGCAGAGCAAGAACTTTTCAGAGAAAGTCTTTTAGCTCAACAGTTTTAGAGGAATGAGAATGTTACAATAAAAACTAGAACCAAAGATGGACCCAACTATATGCTAGTTCGAAGGATTAAAGAGATATATATGGAATAGTGAATGAAATGATGCAGATGTCTAGTGTTAGCTGCAATGAGTAAAAATGCCTAAATATCATTTTAATATAAAACTGGGAGAAAATGGAGAGAAAGTGATGCCTATGAAGATTTTGAATGAAATTCTCAAGTAGGAATGTTTCTCGTTGCATATTGGCTTCCTTCTTGAATTTGCAGGAAGGTGATTAACACTTTGGGTTGTACACTTTTACTCTGCCTCTATTTGAAGTTTTGCAGCCTGCCTGTTTGTATTTATCTCTCTCTCTCTCTCTCTCTCTCTCTCTCTCTCTCTCTCTCTCTCTCTCTCTCTCTACACACACACACACACACACACACACACACAAACTTTTGCTCTGCCTCTATTTGAAGTTTTGCAGCCTGCTTGTATGTATTTATCTATTTTCTTTACTTTCTCTCTCTCTCTCTCTCTCTCTCTCTCTCTCTCTCTCTCTCTCTCTCTCTCTCTCTCTCTCACACACTTTTACTCTGCCTCTGTTTGAAGTTTTGCAGCCTGCCTGTGTGTATTTCTCTTTTTTCTTTTCTCTCTCTCTCTCTCTCTCTCTCTCTCACACACACACACACACACACACACACACACACACACACACACACTTTTACTCTGCCTCTATTTTAAGTTTTGTAGCTTGCTTGTCTTTATCTTTACTCTCTCTCTCTCTCTCTCTCTCTCTCTCTCTCTCTCTCTCTCTCTCTCTCTCTCTCTCTCTCAAACACACACACACACAAACTTTTACTCTGCCTCTATTTGAATTTTCAGCCTGCCTGTGTATTTCTTTTTTTTTTTTTACTCTCTCTCTCTCTCTCTCTCTCATTCTCTCTCTCTCTCTCTCTCTCTCACATACAATTTTTTCTCTGCCTCTATGTTAAGTTTGCAGCCTACTGTGTGTATTTTTCACACGCACACACACACTGTTACTCTGCCTCTATTTGAAATTTTGCAGCCTGCTCTCTCTCTCTCTCTCTCTCTCTCTCTCTCTCTCTCTCTCTCTCTCTCTCTCTCTCTAATAAAAAGGCATAAAGGTACACCGCTCCAAACTTAGTACATTCTGGATATCTAGAGCTAATTATTTTATGGGCGTTAAGCCTTCCCTTCATTAATATTAACGATAACAATTTGGATGGAATGGGGCGTTCCTAATTACCATGGAATCCTGGGCAGTAGCGTCACTATCTCAGAAAGCTCGATTAACTAATCTTTATATTTGTGATAAAATAGTAACTGTATAGTATTAAACTCATATGGTAAGACTAACCTAAGCTAAGGATACATTGGCCTTGTCATTTGAAGTTTTCCATTCTTTCAAACGTCCTTCAATCGATCTTATTTCATTTCATTTGATTCCGTTCAGAATAAATGAAATCTAGAAATAGGAAATGAAATTTTAAAACCAATGAATAAGAAAGACGAAGGACACGATATTCACTTCCAGACCACAAATTCAAGAGCAAATGGGGTTCGTTTATGTTCAAGGAAAATGGAAGGAAACTTTAGCTTGTTGAAGATCCTTTGTAATTCTAGATTTATTTAGACTTATATAAGTTATTACATATGTTTGTTATTTCAGAAGTCTTTAGCGAGATGACATTTTATATTCCTTCAGGCATTCTCCTCCAATTCCTTTTTCTTTCGGGAAGTTATGAGTCTATAGGCCTACTTCTATATTTTTTTTTAGTTTTCTGTAAAAGATAACTATTGACATGGCTATTTGTCTGTCCGTCAGCACTTTATTCTGTCCGCACTTTTTATGTCCACCCTCAGGTCTTGAAAACTACTGAGGCAAGAGGGCTGCAAATTGGTATGTTGATCATCCACACTCCAATCATCAAACATACCAAATTGCAGCCCTCTAGCCTCAGTAGGTTTATTTCATTTAAGGTTAAAGTTAGCCATGATCGTGCGTCTGGCACCGCTATAGGTGCTGTCAACACAGGCCACTACCGAGTTGTGGCTGAAAGTTTCATGGGCCGTGGCTGAGAGTTTCATACAGCATTATACGCTGTGCAGAAAACTTGATTTCCCCGAAGAAAACTTCGCCGCATTTTTTACTTGTTTTCTATTGAAGCCGTCTTCGTCGTATTCAGTCAAGAAAGGAGTAAAATCTTCAGTCCTATCATATTGATATGAAACACTCTTGTTAACATTACAACAACTGACAAGGAACGTCTCTCTCTCTCTCTCTCTCTCTCTCTCTCTCTCTCTCTCTCTCTCTCTCTCTCTCTCTCTCTCTCTCTCTCTCTCTACTCTGCTCTACATCATGCTTTGGATATATATTCTTGTTTTAGCTTCATCTTATTCCTAAATTTAACAACCACTGGAACAGCGTGTTTGCAGCTTCACCTCAGGTTAACCACAACCTTTCCTACCTCCAGTTTGTTTGTGTTTTATTCTATGTTACCATACATGAGTATATTATGGTGTCCATCCCACGGTATTCAAACGAACAGAGAAAGTTGAGGATTCATCAAAACATCACGAAAGCCAGGAGAAAGTGAAAACGTAATCTGAATTTAGAATGAACATCTAATCACAGTGATTTAGTGGAATTCACAGGTAATTAAAAAAAAAAAAGACTTTCCGTTTACATTGCATTCACGTTAGACACTAATCCCTGAATACTGATCAAAAGTCAGTATCGCAATACTGTCATTCCCGCGGGATGATACGCCATTGCGATCTCCGTAATAAAAAGAATTTTCATAGGATGATTTAATGACGGCACTAATGATTTCCAGTACTAAATAAAAATCTTTTGAATCACACATGAAGCTGATTGATTTCTCTTAGTCTCAAATGAAACCGTACACCCACATACATGCGTGCACACTCGCATGTATGTGTGTGTGCGCGACCTCATTTGGGAATAGGTATAATTAGTCGATTTCAATGTGACCTGAAGTACTGAAAATAATTAGTAGCAGCATTAAATGGTTAAATCATAACCATTTGTTTTACATGGTTCACAATACCATTGTTTCCCACGGGAAATGACAATATGAGGATAATAAATTTTAATCAGTACTCTGGGAAACATATCTGTCTCGACTGCAGGACGAATTACACAGACATGCATATACGTACGTACATACATACATACACACACACACACACACACACACACACACACACACACACATATATATATACGTTTATATATATATATATATATATATATATATATATATATATATATATATATATATATATATATATATATATATATATATATTTGTGTCTGTGTGTAAGTCTGTCATGTATGTATGTCTATGTGCGTGATTCTGTGTGAATTCCGTCCAGTTAAAATTGGATTTAAGATGGATGTTTATCACAGAGTACTGTTTACAACATATTATCGTCACATTGTCATTTCCCGTGGGAGGCAATGGTAATGTGAAAGCAAGTTAAATATATACATATACATATGTATATATATATATATATGTATATATATGTCTATATATATATATATATATATATATATATATATATATATATATATATATATATATATATATATATATATATATTACATTAAAAGTATGGAAGAATTGCCCGTATGATGTCATCATTTTATACATAATTGTCTATGGTAAATAATACGACCACTTCAATTAGCTCCTTAAATGAAGCATTGCCAAGTAGTGCGCTGAAAAGAAATTAAATGTATGATGAAAAAATACGGAAAATCCACAGAAGTCGTATGAAGTAGTAACATATTCTTTAGAAGCTGTTATTACCATATACCGGTACTAACAAAAAAAAAAAAAAAAAAAACAATCTTAAGAATATCACTCGGCTACGTCCACATCCTCCCTACCCCGCCCCGCCACCCAAGCCTAACCCTCTCCCTTCTTTCACGATATTACTCATATGGCTGGCAGCGCTGTCCTTATTGTGAGCCAGAGTCAGACTGGGATGAGCGGGCTGCAGTGGTCATTGATGCAGAGAGAGAGAGAGAGAGAGAGAGAGAGAGAGAGAGAGAGAGAGAGAGAGAAGAGAATTACTATTTGTGTTGTGGTGAAGAGGAAACTTTCAAAAGTATGTTGCTAGAACAATTGTACAAAAATAAGTACCAATTTACAGATTCTAGAACCTCCTTTATTGAATGAACGATCTTCCGATGTTATCAGTGTTATAACCAATCAGCAACTCAGATCATCCGAGAGTGCGGTATGATGATGTCATGCATTATCACCGGTGCCAGGGGAAGGGGGCGTGGCCGAGTGAGATTCTTAAAATGCGTCGACTATAGATATAACCAAAAAATCTCCAGAGCTCTCGAAGAGGCTGTTATATACAATTCAAGAGGAATATTCAGATTTGTTGAAGTCCCTTATTTCCCTCAATTTAGAAGATGAAACCTATTCATATGGAACAAGCCCACCAAAGGGGCCACTGACTTGAAATTCAAGCTTCCAAAGAATAGGTGTTCATTAGGAAGAAGTAAGATGTGATTTATTGTTTTCCTCTCATATAATTACACAAATTCAAGAAATAAAAACAGTTGTGAAGCCTGGGCAGACTGAGTGAATTTTTTTACTGAACCTAAGATTATAATTATTGTCTGCAAATTATCTAAATGCAAATGATTTACACTCAAAGAATATATTTCTGACTTCGATGGCCATCATCTGTTCTTGGGGTTTTATTCGCTGATTTTGAGGCCAAAATGCAATATTTCTAACATTATGCTGAATGACATTACATGATTTTGATATAAACCTTTTAACTAAAAAACTACGTTTTCATTCTTCTCAATAAATATATACTGTAGGATGGAGGGCAGTTTCTTCTATATTGCAGTTAGGTCACTTTGAACACCAATCTAATGCAGCTTACTTATAGATGGCATAGCAATATGCAGAAACGGATGTAGAATTTGGTCTATCCAAAATCGTTATAAATATCCCCATTGGAATGGAAATATACCCATTGGAATAGAAATATTCCACTTCCACGGTCGGAACTGGGTTATGTTTCATAATCTCTGTGTGGACTAATTTCCTACTGCGCATCATATTTCCTGTATAATTTCCACATCTTCTTTTACTGTCGTCTCTATAGTTCCCCCTTACCTGGGTATCGGCGGGGAAATGAAAAAGTTAACAGAATAGGATTTTACTGTAATATATCCGAAAAGGGCAGCACTGTTGGCATCTGCCTCAAACAATGCAAATGTCCTTTTGCTCAAAAGAAAAACCGTCGTATTTTCTAATAAGATAACATTTAAAACGAAAATAAGTAAAACGCATCCAAAATGTCCTCTTTTTATATCCCAAATATTGGTGCCTAACTTCTAAGTACATGAATTCCCCCAAAAAAATTTTTGGAGGAATGTAATGATATTCACTTAATTGATGTATATAAGAAACTAGGTTTAATATTATTTTAAGCAGCATTCAAGAACGGAATAAATGAACAAATATGATTTGAAGTAAACTTTAGCCTAGTCTCACCAAACGGCTAGTGAACTGGCCTTTCTCATAAATTTCTCTTCTCTGAAAGATATGCATACTGGGATATGATTCTTTTTATACTTTTAATTTGATGCTCTAAATATATACTCTCACAAATACATTTTTAAAGGCCAAACCTAATGTCGTTGTAGAGAATAAGCGATTTTATTATGTATATATATATATATATTATATATATATATTAAATCCTTAGACCATAAGTCTCTGGTCATTTACTGCAATCTAATTTTTAAAAAACTAATTCTTTTAAATAAGGATTTTATTATTCCTTTTTGGAAATAAATGTAGACCTAATTCATACTTTTAAAATATCGAAATAAAACGAGCACTAAAACACATTACTGATGTGTTGTGATGTTATAAAACTTGGACATCACAGAGTTATTCTTTTAGTGATAATCAAACAGAAATTAGTGGGAAAACACTAAAAAGTCAATACAGATGTAAAAAAAAAGGTGAACCAACGAGAGAAGCAGCAATATTAAATAAACACATCATACAAAAAAAAAAAAAAAGGCAGTACCGCTAGACACTCAGCCATCAGTTCAAACTGTGTACAAAACAAAGAAACTTTTTTGGAACGAAAGATGCGATAAAGTTCATGAACTTGAGCCTTGCATCTTCCAGTTATCTCTGAAGTCAGAATTTCCAAGCGGCAATAATGTTAGACTATAAAATTTATTCCTGCAAATTTTTCGATAGGAATTTGGAATTGGAATACAAAATTTAAGTGAAAGGTCAAGAGCTGGAACCTGAGGTCATTCAGAGGGAAATTGAGAGTATAAATGAGGGTTTAAAGGTGTAACAGGAGGGGAACCTCGTTGTTGCACTATGAAACCATTCTTAAGAGAGGGAGGAAAGTAAGATGGGAGAACGATGATATGAATGGAGGTACAGTAAAAGGAATGAAAGGGGTTGCAGCTCGGATCCGGTGGGACGCTGCAAAGTCTTAAGCAATGTCTACAGTGCACCGCGTGAGCTGCTCCTACGGGATAGGAATTTCCATTAATATCCCCGAAACCTCTGCGAGAAGAGATAGCCTGGCGGGAGATGGAATCCTACACGATGTTGGTGAAATTGCAAAGGAATTACATGTTTTAGGAATTCTGCCATAATGCCCCGAAAATCAGGATGAATAAACGGAAGCGTGCCAGATCATAAAAAAGTAATATACATCAGTAAAATATACTTAGAACTATAGGTGAGCAAGAGAACTTGATATTTTAGTAGTACGAGTATAACATTTACGTATATACTGCACCCTAAGCTCTATTCTTCATACATATTTTCCTTTCCTTCATTTGGCCAAATTTATTTCCCGACTTGACTTCCACCTGGCTGAAACCTAATTGCTTCTCCCAAAGCTTTATTGCGCTTTCTCCCTCTCTCTCTGTCTCTCTCTCTCTCTCTCTCTCTGTCTGGCAGTGCACGAGCCGTGCTCACATATTTCAGAAATCATGTGTTTTTAAGCGAAAGAGGTCTCTATTTTGATAAGACTGAAGTATTCATTCTGAGAAAGCTGTAAAGTTTTAAGACATAGCGAATGAAAATATAACTTTTATTATGCATTTTATTTCCCGATGACAGCGGGATAATGTCATTCCAAATCTGACAATGGTGGCAACATCCTTTTTCTTGGTACATGCAGAAACATATGTAAAAATCATATAATTTTGAATAATTTCCTACATATGAGAAGCCATCCAAACGCCACAGCGATAGAATCGTCACCGAATTGGAAAAATTAGTGATATATATATATATATATATATATATATATATATATATATATATATATATATATATATACATATACATATATATATATATATATATATATATATATATATATATATATATATATACATATATATATAGAGAGAGAGAGAGAGAGAGAGAGAGAGAGAGAGAGAGAGAGAGAGAGAGAGAGAGAGAGAGAGACCTACATACAAAATACATGAAATCTAGTGTGTGCGAGTGTGTGTGTCCATAGTATGCTTAGATACATATTTATACAACCTATTTATCATTTTCCAAAAGGAAAATATATCCCTTTGTTGAAACCTAAAACCTCCTCGGAAAAGAGCCCAGGCCAACGTTGCTCCGTAGCGCTCAAGTGAACCACAAATGTTTTTCAGTTAAGGGGGGAAAGAATCCAACAATTTCCAGGATATCTGACGATTTGTTTTGCTTCCTGCGGATTCGCGAAGAAAAACTTTGCGAGTTTTAGTCCTTGCAACTAAATTCTTACAGATTTTCTTTGAATTATTCCGGGGGGCAATTCTGTTTTATCTCGTAGATCGCATTCACAGAGAATTTAGTGTTTGAGATAAAGTATTCCGAATTCGATTTTAACGTTTACACTATACGTTGAAACAAATACAGATTAACCGCTTTTAATAACCAGTTTTCCCGCGTTTGATTTCGTAAAATTAACTCTTTATAAAAGTGTCGGATTTCACAAACAGAAGTTCGTGCAATATGTTTACCACTCAAAGAATTGTTGAGGAATTTTTCTATCTGAATGAATTATCGTGAAAATTCCAAATGAAATTTCAGTACGTGTGAGAATCGCACTTTTCTCTGCATTACATAGCACCTTTCAAAACAAATATTTAAAATAAAAAGAAATACGTAGTCATCCACAGACACGTTATGTATACCTATCAAATCAATCTATTTATAAAATATTGTGTACTTTTTTGTTTTGTGTATTTACGGATACTCAGAATGTTTAATCATATGAATCAAATTGAAAAAGGAATTTTAGAAAAAAATATGATTATCTATTAAAATAGCCTAGTAAGAGTTCTGATAACAAAGTGAAATTTCGTTGAGATAATGTCATGGTTTCACAATGTTCTGGTTTTATAATGTTCAACCTTCATGTGAAATTATTATAAAGTTCTGGTTTCATAATGTTCAACCTTGTGAAATTATTATAATGTTCTGGTTTCTTAATGTTCAACCTTCATGTCAAATTATTATGATGTTCTGGTTTCATAATGTTCAACCTTCATGTGAAATTATTATAATGTTCTGGTTTCATAATGCTCAACCTTCATGAGAAATTATTATCTGGTTTCATAATGAGCAACCTTCATGTGAAAGTATTATAATGTTCTGGTTTCATAATGTTCAACCTTCATGTGAAATTAATATAATGTTCTGGTTTGCGTGAAATTATTATGATGTTCTGGTTTCCTAATGTTCAACCTTTATGTGAAATTATTATAATGTTCTGGTTTCATAATGTTCAACCTTCATGTGAAATTATTATAATGTTCTGGTTTCATAATGTTCAACTTCATGTGAAATTATTATAATGTTCTGGTTTCATAATGTTTAACCTTCATATGAAATTAATATAATGTTCTGGTTTGTGTGAAATTATTATGATGTTCTGGTTTCATAATGTTCAACCTTCATGCAAAATTATTATAATGTTCTGGTTTCAAAATGTTCAACCTTCATGTGAAATTAATATAATATTCTGGTTTGTGTGAAATTATCATGATGTTCTGGTTTCATAATGTTCAACCTTTATGTGAAATTATTATAATGTTCTGGTTTCATAATGTTCAACCTTCATGTGAAATTATTATAATGTTCTGGTTTCATAATGTTCAACCTTGTGAAATTATTATAATGTTCTGGTTTCATAATGTTCAACCTTCATGTGAAATTATTATAATATTCTGGTTTCATAATGTTCAACCATCATATGAAATTATTATAATGTTCTGGTTTCATAATGTGCAACCTTCATGTGAAATTATTATAATGTTCTGGTTTAATAATGTTCAACTTCATGTGAAATTATTATAATGTTCTGGTTTAATAACGTTCAACCTTCATATAAAATTATTATAATGTTCTGGTTTCATAATCTTCAACTTCATGTGAAATTATTATAATGTTCTGGTTTCATAATGTGCAACCTTCATGTGAAATTATTTCTCTCTCGCTCTCGCACCCCTTCTCCTGCTCCTTTGCCATTCGAGCTATTTCGACCCAACGACTTCTTCAGGACTATTCCCCAGCTCCTGCCTCCTGCCTTCCGAATCCATTCAAGGAGAGCATTCCTTTTTCTCGCACGTCTTCGTATCACGAGAGTCTCCTCAAAGGTCCTTCGCACCTTCATTGCAGGACTCTTTGCTCTTTCGCAGTCACAGGCCTTTCTTCCTCTCAGCCAAATGATCATGCCTCAGGGTGCTGAATTTTTATTTCTTTCGGGTTTTACAAGATTAAATTATAAAACATTTTCATTTTTTTATGTAAATTTTTGTCATGTTTCATGTATGTATGCCGAGTTTGTTTGATTTATTTTTCTGTCTATCTATCTATCTATCTATCTATCTATCTATCTATCTATCTATCTATCTATCTATCTATCTATCTATCTATATATATATATATATATATATATATATATATATATATATATATATATATATATATATATATATATATAATATATATATATATAGGTTTTTCTGGGCCAGTGATTTAGAACAGCAATCTCTCTATTCGGGGAAAGCTGCTACATTCCATGGCTCTACATACATGAAAAGGGGGCGCATACCCCTACATATAAGAATAACGATGCTGCCGTATGATTTTTTCTAATCAAAATACAGCTTTTTTTTTTCTTAAAACAGAAACGTATAGCTAATAGAATAAGATATCTCTTGTAGAAGATCATTCTCTCTTTAGAAAAAACTCCTACGATTGTTGATTACCCACGACTTAAGGATAGATTTTATTTGAAAAAGCAAAATTGAGCCCTTGTTTGCTGACTTAATTAAACAGTTCGCAAGCCAATGCTGATGGTATAAGGTTGGTTAGCGGCCTTTGATTTTGCTTTTATGTCTTTTTGTTTTTTCGTTGTTTTTTTTTATATTGTATTCTAACTGCGAAGTATTTTATCAATTTTATTGGTTTTTAGAGCAATTTTTAAAGTAATTTTATTCATTATTTAACAGATTCCCTGATGATGTAATAAAGCTTTTTATTACGAAACGTTGTAAATAAAGAATTATGTTGAGATGAATACGTTTCCATGGTCCACCTCCGCGCTAATATATATATATATATATATATATATATATATATATATATATATATATATATATATATATATATATATATATATATATATATATATATATATATATATATATATATATATATACTCACAGGTTATATATATTTATGTACATATATATATACATATATATATATAATTTTATATATATATATAATATATATCAATAACTCAATTTTATGTATATAAATCATATATCTGTAAATATATTTCTTTCTTACCTTGAAGAATGATATTTCGCAGTTATTGAAATCATTTCAAACAATTTTTAGTTTGGTTAAATATCTGATTTCTTCCAAATCTAAATCTTCTGGTCATCAATATTATATTCATTCTCTGCTGAGATTTTGCTTATTTAAATAAATCTATAATTAAGGACACAAACGGACGTACAAAAACACATACACACATTCTAAAGTAATGTAAAAAAAACAAGAAAAATAAATTAAATTATTGCAGTGATTCTCAGACTTGGTGCCGTAGCACCCTGGGGTGCCACCGA
>NC_089783.1:40604124-40611624 GCF_040412425.1 Macrobrachium rosenbergii | reverse complement strand
GTATACCGATCATTGAGTTATTCATAAAATGAAAGTAGCGCACCAGAGTGTAGTCATAAAGAACACACAAACAAAAAAATAATTAATTAATTTTATACCTGGAATACCTAAGAGAAATGAGCAATGTTTAACTTATGCATAAAATTTCACTGTTACTATCCTACCTTTTAACACAGTCAACGAATATTGCTACAGCTATTTTCAACGGGTATAATAAGCTTATTCATGTAAACAGATATAAAATATAGCAAGACAGTCATTCATGAAGAATGGAAAGAGGATGATACGCAATAATAAAGTTAATAACATCCTGAAATTAGTAAAGATTATAAACGAGTACAAAAGTGCGCTGAAGTTTCTTCGGGGCAATCGAGTTTTCTGTACACCGTATAATCAAGGGCACGGAAAACAGAACTATCTTTCGGTGGTCTCGGCATAATGCCTGTATGAGCAGCGGCCCATGAAACTTAAACCACGGCCTGGTGGTGGCCGGTCATGTATGGTTGCCAACCGCACGAGTATGGCTAACTTTAACCTTAAATAAAAAAAAAACTACTGAAGCCAGAGGGCTGCAATTTGGTATGTTTGATGATTGGAGGGTGGAAGATCAACATAGCAATTTGCAGCCATCTGGCCTCAGTAGTTTTTTAAGATCTGAGGGAGGAAAGAAAAAGTGCGGACGGACGGACAAAGCCGGCACAATAATCTCCTTTTACAGAAAATTAAAAGTATTAGTATCCACAATACAATAACAAAAAGGAATCTCCAGATAAGAACAAATTAGTTTCTAAGGTGCAGGAACGTCTTACAACAAGGTATGTTTCTAATCATGTCTGAACTATCAAAGGAAGAGGGACATATTTTCTGAGAGCCAATAAATCGCGTCATTTTCAGACCTCTCCTATTTTTCAGTGAGACCGCTGATCCGCACCGAGGGACCGTTTTTTATTTATATATTTTTATACAGTTTTTGCCCGGGGGACTACGCAAGCGAGTCTTCACTATTACTATAGAGTTATTTATTACTGGCCATGAGAGGTGGCAGTTGGTATACTTGATATATTGAAGAGTATCCGTGTTTGAAATTCTCAAGGGGTTCGAAGATGACAGTATCAATAACTTACAAGAGAGAAAGGAGTCAGGGTGGAGTAATAAACAACATATATATATATATATATATATATATATATATATATATATATATATATATATATATATATATATATATATATATACTGTATATATACATAGAGTATATATATATAAATAGATATATATACATATATATATATATATGTCTATATATATAATATATATAGAGTATATATATAAATAGATATATATATATATATATATATATATATATATTTATATATATATTTATGTATACACATGAATATATATATATATATATATATATATATATATATATATATATATATATATATATATATATATATATATATATATATATATATATATATATATATAACTACAGTGAAAAGAGATTTAAAAACTCGAACTTTTCGTATCCTTATCCGTGTTATACTGTATAAATCAAGTGTCCGCATCTAACTGGTACTGCGAGCACTGGAGAAAACGAATTATTAATACATCATGTTGTAACAACCGAGAACTGGAAGCTTAGCGAAGATTATAACACCTACAAACCCTTAATGATTTTAAGCGGTTAAAACCAAACAGGGGTTATAGAGGAATTTAATACATTGAATAACAAAAGAGGAATATATTATCTTCTAAAATGATAAAATGCAGTCAATCACGAAATGAATATATTGCAGTACAGAATTTAGGCCAAAGGCCAGGCACTGGGACCTAGGAGATCATTCAGCGCTGAGAGCGAAATTGAGAGTAAAAAGGCTTGACAGGTGTATCAGGAGGAAAACCTCGCAGCTCCACTATGAAACAAGCGTTGGGAGATGGTGGGTAGCAAGGCGGAAGAGAGAGAATATGAATGGAGATACAGACAAAGGAACCGAAAGGGGTTGCAGCTAGGGGCCAAAGGGACGCCGCAAAGAACCTGAAGTAATGCCTAAAGTGTACCGCATGAGGTGCACTGACGGCACTAACCCCCTACGGGGTCAAATGAACGTATGAGAGGAATATTGTTGAAAGTTTTTCCTGAAAATCAGTTTAATTTACAATCTTTGTTGTTCACATTTATGAGTACACCGTCACTCATGGAAAATGATAGTAAACTTTAAAAGCTTCATTAAATCTCGACTTTCTAGAAGCCTCTTACCAGCGGGATTAGGATTAATGTCCGGATGATGCTTACACATCACTGATGAATGTAAGCAAAAATAAAAGAGTAGAAGAGTAAGAGTTCTTCATATCATTTCAGATTTGCCTGAAGAAATATAATTGTTAAAGTAAGAAAACTGAACCCTCTCTAAAATAGAAGGAACAGGAAAAATTTCCATTCCGGGACCTTAAAAGAACAAGTAAAAAATGCGCCGAAGTTTCTTCGGAGCAATCGAGTTTTCTGTACAGCCGCTACAGCGTACAATCAAGGTCACCGAAAATAGATCTATCTTTCGGTGGTCTCGCTATAATGCTCTATGAACTGCGGCCAATGAAACTTTAACCACAACCCAGTGGTGGCCTATCTCATATCGTTGACAGAAGCACGATTATGGCTAATTTTAACCTTAAATAAAATAAAAACTACTGAGGCAGAAGGACTGCAATTTGCTGTTCGATGATTGGAGGGTGGATGACCAACATACTAATTTGCAGCCCTCTAGCCTCAATAATTTTTAAGATTTGAGGGCGGACAGAACAAACTGCGGACGGACAAACTTTAACAGAAAACTAGAAAGTGAATTTACCAAGGGAAATTTACTGTTACACTGTACAAACAATAACCAGTACGTGCCACTGAATCTTTGAATATCGAGTAAATTCCTGACTTTGTTCTTGAAAAAAAAATTACCGTAGCAAATATTGAAAGGTTTTACACTAGGTGATATAGCAAAGGAATTTTTTTTATTTTAATAAGTTTGTTATAGCTTTAGCCTTGAGGTAATATAAGCGGAAGATTCTGTTGCATAAACTCTTCAAGTAGGGAAAGTTTCATCACCAAATAGTTCGATGGAAGGCATTAAGGTGATGCACGCGGATAACAGTAATGCATAAACTTCAAGTGAGGATAGTTGCATCACGAAACTGGTTGATTAAAATTGAAAAAATGTTTCAAAAATATCTTTTTTAGTGTAAAACATCTTACGGGAAGCATATATTTAGATCAGATGTGTAAATGTTAATATGTTGTGGCTGAGTTTAGAAAATAAAACTCTCTCTCTGAGCTTATTAATACACATATAAGCTGAAAGATTTATTTACATGAAAATGTAGTTATCTGTTTAGGAACTCATTCTGCCCTAAAATGGAAGATTGCAGTATCTGCTGAAATACAAAACTGAGAAAAATGGTAGATACTGCAGTTTCCCCTTGCCTTACTACTGATTTTTGCAGATACTGCAAATAGGACCCCCCAATAAAGCATTGAAGAATTATTCTGAAACTGCAGCAACTTGTGTATCAGTGTTTCACGAGCCCAATAGGTGGCATATTTCAATTTCGATAATTTTGCAAATATTGCAGTTTTCCATTTTAGGGATGCATGGTACGGTTGAAAATGCATACGCAATGTTGCAACAACCTGCGTGACGTAAACAGGGAACAAAAAGTGCAATCATCTTGAAGTGGCTAATTTGAAATCAGACAGAGAACCTGTAATACGGATCAATCAAAGATAAATATCTGGTAGAAGTCTGCACAACACAGTAATGCGGTATTTATTGCCAATGGCGCGGCAGCCTCACCTGTTTATCGTTTCCGAACAAATTGAAATTCAGGTTTAATGTTCAATAACTTCTTGTTATTGAAGAACACCCACGAAACTCTTGCGAAAGCGAATCCAGACGATATAATCTATATAACCGAAACTCCGCTGGGAATTAGATTGATAAATAATTCAGATATGACTTACAGGGTCTGAAAGGCCCCGCAGTGAATATCTGCCTAATTGGGAATGTTTGCGTCAACAGTTTGTATAAGGTGTGGTGAGTTCCCGGTGACATTTAATAGAGACACTTGAGGCCTTATAATATTCTCAGTGAGCATGTAATAGTAAATATAAGAGATTTACATACGTTTGGGAATTGAAGATTAACACACGTTTGAGAAAGTTTGTGTTTGTATGCATATCCACCAGTTCATCTTAATTGGCTACACATAACCAACAGCAATGTCGTTGTCTTATAAAATATTAAATTAGATTGCTCTCCAACATGAATTGCAAATGCGTGAACGCATGTTATTCGTAAGACCTTATCCGCAGACTACAAAGCTAGGGACCTTTCCCTGAAAAAAAAACGGGACGCCATGTCTTAAAAAGTAACCATAGAATTTTCTTGAAAATCATCTCATTATGTTTCCCACACCCAGATTACCTATAAAGTAGTTTACTATCTAACTTATACTAAACCAACCTAACCTAACCTAGGGGCATGGCAAAAAAACCGGAGCTGGCGCAATACTAGCATATATCGGAATTTGCGGCCCGGTTGTCATTGTCACTGCCCAATCGTCCATTATTTGTAAGGGGCCTTCATCGCGAATAAATGGAGTATCTTGCGTACTTCCTACTTAAGAAAATGGCATTGAAATCAGAGAGATGCAAGCACAAAATTAAAAAATATGGTTGGGTATATTTAGTAGGGGACTTCAGTCTCTTTTTTTTATTGTTTTTTTTTTTCAAAAAAGTATACCTTAGTTTTACCAGACCACTGAGCTGATTAACAGCTCTCCTAGGGCTGGCCCGAAGGATTAGACTTATTTTACGTGGCTAAGAACCAATTGGTTACATAGCAGCGGGACCTACAGCTGTGTGGGAAACATAATGAGATTATTTTCAAGAAAATTCTATGGTTACTTTTTAAGACATGGCGTCCTGCTTTTTTTCAGGGAAAGGTCTCTGTACTCGGTTGCTTCTCGGGAAAATGCAGCCAGGCCGTATATCTCTTTGATGTTCATTCATTTTAAAAATTATTCAGTGCTCCATCACAAGAGAGAGAGAGAGAGAGAGAGAGAGAGAGAGAGAGAGAGAGAGAGAGAGAGAGAGAGAGAGAGAGAATTTTGAAGTGAGGTAAGAAAATAGGAAATTGGTGATCTGAATCATGAAAAAGTGGTTGGGACAAAAACAAAGAAGAAAGTTGTTTTCAATAATGATTACATGAAAATAAATCTGCTCTCAGTCCCAGGTAAACCTGTGTCCTTATTTGATATTGTAGGGTGTAGGTATAGGTCATTTACATAATTACTTTGCTAATTTACTACTGTTATTAAGCACATAGTTTTAGCCAGTGGATTCAACATTGGGATGCTGTAAATAGAGGGGAAAGTTAGCTTCCATGTTAATCCAAAAATGTTTCATTGTGCTGGGAATGTCTTCATTAAGAATAATAATTTAGAGCATTGCACAACGCCTATTTCTTTCTGGAAATTCCCGACCGTTACGTTACTAAACATAGACAAAGAACTTAGTGTCATTATAAATAACGATGTATAAGAATGGACAAATTTTGTTCTTACTCGGAATATTTCTGTCCCTCTCTCCCCGCCAAGGAAAGAAAATGGTTTTACAACCAATAAGATAAACGACGACTGTATTGCAAAAATAGAGTAAAAGATAAAATGAAACGTTAAAAGGTATTACCGCAAAGATTCAGCGAAATAACATGTGATACATTCATGATAATGTGCAGTGCGGTATTGTCAGAGTGAACAAAACAAGTTAAAAGCTGGTATTCCGTACTCTAACATACTTTTCCTTAAAGAACGATATCGCTGTGGGTCTCTTAGATATTCAGGCGCCGTGCAAAAAGAATTTGTCTTTTCTGCAACGGCGGTCTAATGTGGGAAGCCCTTGGATATTGTTCTCATTATATACAAAATTTAATCCTTTTTTTTTATCTCTGATATCTGTAGTTTATGTGGCCTTCGTGTTACAGCCCAAACGAGAGGGAATGCATGAACGTTGTTTGTCGCAAACTTCTTGCACAATGGCGTAGCGCTCTTCTCTAATTTCAGCATATTGCGCAATTCTCTGATGATAAATGCCTTGTTTTCCCTTGAATTCAACTATCAGTCTCTCTCCCACACTAATATATACACAAAAATAGACTTAGTGTGTATCTATTTTTTTACCTGTCTCACTCTCTGTCTGGTCCTATGTAATTAATTCTCCTAAGAAATTTCATCTGTATACTCTCGTGACGAGAGATTAATTTTCTTACTCAAACGTTCCTGTGATACAAGTCCACTTTTCTGCAAGAATTCTTGTCAGTGGACTTTAGCAAATATGAGTCAGGCCAGTAATCTGATGGATGACCTCCCAAATGGTCAGCTAAAGTCAGCATATAAACTCCATCTTCTGTCCCCGTGACCACATCTGGGACTTTTACACTTTTTTCTCCATCCTACCTTAGCCTATAGTTCATCCAGTTTTACCGTTTGTGCTAACCTCACTTCTAAAGTAACTCACTTTTGTCTATTTCAGTTAAGGCCAAAATTTTACCTACCCCTACCTCTCCAACTTATACCTGTCTTAAATTCTACTTCAATTAACTAATAATCAGATTTACTTTCACTCGTTCGTCTTGTTCCTCCATCTACCGTATGCTAACTCAATCCAGCGAACTTGTTTGCTAACTTTTCATTTTTCTGTAAAAGAAAACTATAGTGCCGGCTTTGTCTGTCCGTCAGCACTTTATTCTGTCTGCACTTTTTCTGTCAGCCCTCAGATCTTAAAAACTACTGAGGCTAGATGGCTGCAAATTGGTGTGTTGATCATCCGCTCTCCAGTCATTAAACATACCAAATTGCAGCCCTATAGCCTCTGTGGTTTTTATTTTATTTAAGGTTAAATTTAGCCATAATCGTGCTTCTGGCATCGATATAGGATATCAGGGTCGTGGCTAAAATTTCATGGGCCGCGACTCATGCTGCTCCGAAGAAACTTCGGCGCATTTTTTACTTGTTTTTATCATTTCCAGTTATACTCATGGATATTCTTTCTAGACACAATGTATGCACAACAATCAGACATCTTTCCAGGATAAGCTTAATAAGTTTCTTCCATTGTACTTCAAACAAATCGAGAGTGAAGTCTCCTAAAACGTTCCCTGTACGCAATTCTATTACCATTCTTTTTCCTACCAAGCAGTCGTTGAATTAACACCTGCTTATTTTGCTGGTTCCCAGTCTCTACCCCTTCCTTTACCCTACACCTTTCTGCTACCCCAGAAATAATTACTGTGTCTTTCCAGTTCCTTTCTCATGTCCTTTGAGTTTTGTCTCACTAAGTGCTAAAACATCTAGGTTTCTTCCATAAATAAATTAGATGTCACGCAACTGATTACACCTGCACCACATCGTCACGCATTCATAGTCCTTAAGACTATTTTCTTTTAT
>NC_089783.1:40594124-40599124 GCF_040412425.1 Macrobrachium rosenbergii | reverse complement strand
AACTCTAACGACAATAAACAATTAAATGCGGTGAGAGAAGACTGGCTTTATTTATAATAAATCACCACAGACTTCGTAGAATTTCACTCTTTCTCTTGACTTTAATATTTCATCATACATTTTTCTTGAATAAAAACAAAGGATTTCTTATTTGAATATATTTCAAGCGACAAATGAAATCATCTTATTTCCTAAGTTTTGGTAAAAGGATTTCTTACAAACCTGAATATATTTAAAGCGACGAATGAAATGATGTTATTTTATAAGTTTTGGTACATGGATTTCTTACATATGTGAATATATTTAGAGCGGTGAATGAAATTATCTTATTTTCTAAGTTTTGCTAAAAGGATTTCTTACACATCTGAATGTACTGAAAGCGACGAATGAAATTATCTTATTTGCTAATTTTTGGTAAAAGAATTTCTTACATATGTGAATATGTTTCAAGCGCCGAATGAAATTGTGTTACTTTCTAAGTTTTGGTAAAAGTATTTCTTACACATATGAATATATTTAGAGCGACGAATAAAATGATCTTATTTTCTAAGTTTTGGTAATGTGTTTATACATCATGAGACTCTGGTTAAAATACGTGTCCCTTGCTAATTGGGTCGTAGCTTTTTTTTTTTTGTGACGTGGCTTTTGCTGATACGAGACAAGGGTAATTACCCTCATTATCAGGCTTTACACAGAACATCAAAAGGTTGGTTTAACCTTTGACAATACTTTCACAGAGAGAGAGAGAGAGAGAGAGAGAGAGAGAGAGAGAGAGAGAGAGAGAGAGAGAGAGAGAGAGAGATCCGAAAGTGACGATAATATCTAGATGAAGTTGTTAGTGTTACTGTTTTTTTTCTTTATTTTATCGCTTGAATTTCTCTCTTTTGGTCAGAGTATAAAATAACCCTCAGAGGCCGCATGTGTTCATCATATTAGGCGCATAATATTCCTAACATGCCTTAGATATTAAAATTATCTTTTATATTTTTTTTTAGATTTATCACTGTGTGTAGTCATAACCTATCTTATCTATCTATCTGTCTATTTATTTACCTATGTATATATATATGTATATATATATATATATATATATATATATATATATATCTTATATATAAAAGTGAATGTTTGTGTGTTAGTCTGCATGTATGTCTGTATGTTTGTGCGCTATAGAAATCCGAAACGCTTGACCGATCTAGACAAAAATCTGGCACATGGCCATCATTTGACCCAACTTGGATAACAGGGTAGGTTTGAAACCGGTAGCAGAGCCCCTTCTCATTCCCCCTCCCCTATGTAACTTATGTAGTAAATAAACTTTACAGGTCTATCATACCTCATTTCACGTACTCGAGACCATAGAAACATATTATTGAAAATGCTTTTCAGTCACCACAGTAATACCTGGATAAAAGGGACAGAGCACAGTAACATCTGGATTAAATGGGAATTCACCACAGTAATATCTGGATAAAAAGGACAGTCACCACAGTAATACCTGGATAAAAGGGACAGACAACACAGTAATAGCTGGTTAAAGGTGACAAACAGCACACTAATACGTGGATAAGAGGGACAGTCACCACAGTAAACAAAAGGGACAGTCATCACAGTAATACCAGGAGAAAAGGAACAGACAGCACAGTAATATCTGGATAAAATGGGCAGTCACCACAATATCTAGATAAAAGGGACAGATAGAACAGTGATAACTGGTTATAGGGGACAGACAGCATAGTAATAACTGGATAACAAGGACAGTCACCACAGAAATACCTGGATAAAAGGGACAGACAGTACAGTAATACCTGGCTAAAAGAGACAGACAGATCAGCAATTACTGGTTAAAGGGGACAGATGGCATAGTAATAACTGGAGAAAAGGGACAGACAGTACAATAATACCTGGTTATAAGGGACAGACAGCATAGGTGTACCTGGATAAAAGGGACAAACAGTACAGTAATACTTGGTTATAGGGGACAGACAGTACAGTAATAACTGGTTAAAGGGAACTGACAGCATAGTAATACCTGGATAAAAGGGACAGTCACCACAGTAATACCTGGATAAAAAGGGCAGACAGTACAGTAATACCTGGTTAAAGGAGACAGACAGCACAGTAATTCCTGGTTAAAAGGGACAGACGGTATAGTAATACCTGGATAAAAGGGACAGCCACCACAGTAATACCTAGATACAAGGGAGAGACAGTACAGTAATACCTGGTTATAGGGAGAGACAGAACAGTAATAACTGGTTAAAGGGGACAGACAGGATAGTTGTACCTGGATAAAAGGGACAGGCACCACAGTAATACCTGGATAAAAGAGACAGACAGTACAGTAATACTTGGTTAAAGGAGACAGACAGGACAGTTATTCCTGGTTAAAGGGACATACAGCATAGTAATAACTGGATAAAAGGGACAGACAGCACAGAAATACTTGGTTAAAGGGGACAAACAGCAGTGTAGTACCTGGTTAAAAGGGACAGACAGCATAGTAATACCTGGATAAAAGGGTCAGTCACTACAGTAATACCTGGATAAAAAGGACAGATAGCATAGTAATGCCTGGATAAAAGAGACGGTTACCACAATAATAACTGGATAAATGGGACAGACACCACAGTAATACCTGGATAAAAGGGACAGACACCACAGTAATACCTGGATAAAGGGGACAGACAGTACAGTAATACTTTATTTTCTTCACACATTTCCTGGTGTTACTTTGCAACGGGATTAACTTTGGAAAATATTTACGAAAAAATTACTTCTTTTCCAGTCGCTGTTACATCACTATTAACGTCTCCATAGGGAAACGTTTATTCACAGCACAAAATGGTTTGTAGGACGGACAGGGTTACTCGTGTTTCACATATCCTAAACTGTGGCTCTGATACTAACCAGTGAGATTTTATAGTATGAATTGTCTTGATGTTATAAAAAAGAATTCCCTTCTGAATGGGTTTAAGATTTCACACTTTTTATTATTTGGAATATTGTTTTAGTTTTTTGTAAAAGAAAACTATTGTGCCGGGTTTGCCTGTCCGTCCACACTTTTTCTGTCCGCCCTCAGATCTTAAAAAATTCTGAGGCTAGGGGGCTGCAAATTGGTTTATTGATCATCCACCCTCCAATCATCAAACATAACAAATTGCAGCCCTGTAGCATCAGTAGTTTTTATTTTATTTAAGGTTAAAGTTAGCCATGATTGTGCTTCTGGCAACGCAACAACACAGGCCACCATGGCCGGATAAGAGTTGCATGGGCCGCGGCTCATGCGGCATTATACTGAGACCACCGAAGGATAGATCTTTTTTGGATGGCCTTGATTATAAGCTGTACAGAAAACTCGATTGCGCCGAAGAAACTTCTGTGCATTTGTAACTTGATATCATTATTAATCACCTTATGACCAAATTATGTAAAAAAGTGTGCGATTATTCTTCTTAGTATGAATATTAAATACAATTCCTAAATACTTTGTTTCAGAAAGTTATTTCACGAAGTTTTCTGGTATTAAGGTAAAGTCGAGCTGTGTTAAAATCTTGAAATCCCAGTGTAAGATGCATTTTTGTTTAATTAATAATAATAATAATAATAATAATAATAATAATAATAATAATAATAATAACAACAGAATGACTAAAATTACTCTTATTAAGCAAATAACATCTTCGTAGTTGTACATAATAATAATAATAATAATAATAATAATAATAATAATAATAATAATAATAATAATAATAATAATACGTTTCCGAGTTATATATCCTCATCGGTTTCTTGCAAGTGTGAGATAGTTTTTCCCCTCGAAATTACGATAATAATTGTGTTCGAACTTACCATTTAACAGATTTGAAATTATCAAATAATTATAATTTTAAAAGCTATTAATTTGCACAACAATTATTTTCCTGTAAGTTCTATCACAAATTATTGTTTTAAACCTTTCTATGAATGAAATAAAACACCAAGTCGGAACGTAATAAATATAAATAGGCTCGGAAATATTAAACTGCTTAATCATCGTGTAAGTCAGTCTAAGGATACGATAAGGATTACAAAGCAATTTAGCCTTAATTGAACATTTTTCTACTTCTTACTATTTTTGATTTTCCCTTTGTTTAGCCTACACTGGATTTTGAAAACAAGACCTAAAAATATTTAAAAACTAAATTATCAAGGATTTGGTCAATCTTATGTAAAAGTGATACATTATCAAATTCTGATTACAAATGAAACAAATAAAAAATGCGCCGAAGTTTCTTCAGAGCAATCGAGTTTTCTGTATAGATTATAATCAAGGCCACCAAAACTAGCTCTATCTTTCGGTGGTCTCGGTATAATACTGTATGAGCCGCGACCCATGAAACTCTCAGCCGGCCGTGGTGGCCTGTGTTGTTGCGTTGCCAGAAGCACGATCATGGCTAACTTTAACCTTAAATAAAATTAAAAACCATTGAGGCTAGAGGGCTGCAATTTGGTATGTTTGCTGATTGGAGGGTGGATGATCAACATACCAATTTGGAGCACCTCTAGCCTCGGTAGTTTTTAAGATCTGAGGGTGGAGGGAAAAATGTGCGGACGGACAGACAAAGCTGGCACAATAACTTTCTTTTCAGAAAACTAAAAACGTATATTTCAAAATATAAAAATTCTGCGTTATTATAGCAATTTTTTTTCGACAATGTAACTTGATTAAAAGTGAGGCCTACAGTTGACATAAAATTAACTCTTCAAAGATAAAAAAAACTGAGAGTGGATATTTCCTTGAAAAACTAAACCTCTAACGTTTTATCCTTCTCTTTCTCTTACTGTGTTTGATCGTTACCATATATTTAAATCCAGCAACTTTATAGTAGTTAAGAATAAGTTTTTTATTTATTTGTTTATTATATGTTTCATCGAAAGCATTATAAGTGATATCCTTAGTAGGTTGTATTTTGACTTTGCAACATTATATTATTGTCAATGAGCCTAGTTTTTGGCCA
>NC_089783.1:40571624-40591624 GCF_040412425.1 Macrobrachium rosenbergii | reverse complement strand
GAATATCTTCAGTCAACTTCCTAATGTACCTTATGTATTCGTGTGAATGGATATATCTTCAGTCAACTTTCTGATGACAGTTTTAATTACTGAGTCTCATACGATGTAGAATTGTCAGCAAAATTACTGATGAATAAAAGTATACACAATGCGTGGCAATGTGTAGATGTCTTCAAAACAAAGCAATTTGCTGTCTTAATCTGTTCACGAGAAAATATTTTTATTTTAGTTTTCTGTAAAAAAAAAACTGTTGTGCCGGCTTTGTTCGTGCGTCCGCACTTTTTTTCTGTCCACCCTCAAATCTTAAAAATAGTGAAGCTAGAGGGCTGCAAATTGGTTCGTTTATCAGCCACCCTCCAGTCATCAAACATACCAAATTGCAGCCCTCTAGCCTCAATAGTTTTTATTTTATTTAAGGTTCAAGTTAGCCATAATCGTGCTTCTGGCAACGTAACAACACAGGCCGCCACCGCCAGCTGAGATTTTCATGAGGCGTGGCTCATACAGCATTATACCGAGACCACCTACATATAAATCTATTTTCGGTGACCTTGATTATGCGCTGTACAGAAAACTCGATTGCGCCGAAGAAACTTCGTTGCATATTGTACTTGTTTATTATTTGGAATATTTTTTTTTGAAACTTAGAGTAATAGTTTGAATAAACAGTTTGACTGAATGCTTATTTTTATAGAAAGCAAACCATCTTTGACAGCTCATGTATACTGAAAGGGATGGTCCACAAGTCGCTTATATTCAATTTGTAGATAATCTTCTTTTTGGATTTTTAATAATTTTTATTTTAAAGGATATATCTGTTTACTTTTATAATGATGAATATATACTGAAGAACCCCAAGTTTTTTCTCCGTAAATGCCAAGAGAAAGTTACTTTGAAACCACGGAAAGTGATTTCAACTTCGTCTTGCAAATGCATCTTTCACAATCTTTTATCAAGAATTAATATTGACACAAAGCATTATGTCGATTTTTCATATGCAATTTTAAGCCTTTTTGCAAAATATCCTCCATGTTTTGTGATTACTTTTTTGTTATTTTTAATACTACCGTGAGACTTTATAAAATTATCTCCGTGAAACTGGAAATCATTCGGCTATCAGTCTCAAATCAACGGAATTTTAACTTTCCTTAAAACCTATTTTTCTAGTAACCACAACCTATTTGCAATCCAAATTTCATTTTGTTCGTCTGCGAAAGATCTTTTATTTGACGTTGAATATAGTTAGAATGTTTTCACTCGCCTCTTCTCCAAAGGTATTCTTGACTTCCATTAGGAAATCATTCTTGCAACTTTTCAACTCTATAATGGAGGAACCCTGATTGGTTCCATTGGTGCAATGAAGTGAGCTGTTGCAAATAAGGTTGCTGATGTAATTAGGGGAAAATGTCATTTGAAGAAGAAATTTTGAGGCCAAGAAAGGAACAGGGAGAGTGAGGGGGGGTGGGGAAGGGCTAAACAGTCTTCATTTTTCAGTTATGAAAAAAGGATTTACTGCATTAACATTATTATCTTTCGTTTAAAGATAATAAACCTCATATCACTGATAAGTGCTTATTTATTTCAAAGTGACTCAGAAACTCCATTCACTTTCTAAGGGTATGTGGTGTTTAAAATTATACTTCTGTATATGAACGACAACCGGGGATTATTGCAGTCTTCATTCGGTATCCTAAAAATTTTTAATTGTATATTTTTCAGTGAAATATATCTCCTTTAACGAGCAAAGAGCAGTTAAGAAACCTTGTAAATCAAAATTGTCACCTCGATAACCTCTTCAATAATCTCTCTCAATGAGCGAGATAAGTAAAAACAATATTATCATAGTGACCCTTAGTTTTCCAAGGGTTACTCATTTCTTTATTTCTCTTTAGAATATTTTCCTGTAAAGGCTAAGGGACAGGAAAGAAATCAATAACAAATTAAAAATCTCACATCGATAACCTGTAAAATAATCTCGCTGCATGAGTAAGATGAATCAAATGAAAACAGTCAGTGTGTCCTCCGATATTCCAAGGATTGTTAATCTTATATTTCTCAATAGAACATTTTCCTGTAAAGACTTGGAAACAAATAAGAAATCAATGAAAAATTAAAATTCCCAAATCGATAACCTCTTCAATGACCTCGCTGTATGCGTGAGATAAATAAAAAGAAAATGGTCATGGTGTGCCAGTATTATTAATCTTATACTTTCATTAAAATATTTTTCTGAAAAGTCAAAGGAACAGATAAGAAATCAATGAGAAATTAAAATTCCCAAATCGATAACCTCTTCAATGACCTCGCTGTATGCGTGAGATAAATAAAAAGAAAATGGTCATGGTGTGCCAGTATTATTAATCTTATACTTTCATTAAAATATTTTTCTGAAAAGCCAAAGGAACAGATAAGAAATCAATGAGAAATTAAAATTCCCAAATCGATAACCTCTTCAGTGACCTCGCTATCTGAGTGAGATAAATAAAAAGAAAATGGTCAGTGCCCAAGTATCAGTAATCTTATACTCTTCATTAGAATAATTTTCTGAAAAGTCAAAGAAACAGATAAGAAATCAATGAGAAATTAAAATTCCCAAATCGATAACCTCTTCAGTGACCTCGCTATATGAGTTAGATAAATAAAAAGAAAATGATCAGTGCCCAAGTATCAGTAATCTTATACTTTTCATTAGAATATTTTTCTGAAAAGTCAAAGGAGCAGATAAGAAATCAATGAGAAATTGAAATTCCCAAATCGATAACCTCTCCAGTGAGCTAAATAAAAAGAAAATGGTCAAGGTTCCCCAAGCCACAACTGCCCTCTCAGAATATAGGTTGTTAGGAAGTTGTACTTCAAGTCTTTCCACGGGCCTGTCAGCCTTGCCACTCAGACTGGGTGCTAACGAGCGAATTTCCCTCAGAAAATCTTGCCAAACTTTTCCCACCTTTCCTGAGATTCTCTTCCGGAAACATTGAAGAAGACTTTTCGTTTACTGTGTGGTACTTTTATTTCTGGTTTACCATTATATCACACTATATACAATTTAAATATCTTAGTTGGGACCTTTCACATCTACATGCTGATTATATTATTCATATATAATTAATTGACATTTACTTTTAATTGTATCAGTGTCTTTTATTATCGCGGTTTTGTCAACATATGTTTTCTACAGGTATACATCATAATTTTATCTTAGTTATTATAAGATAATCAACTGATGCGATGAACATACTCAGCAGGCATTTTTGTGAAAAAGAGAACCAATAGAAAAAGGAATGAGGGAGTGCATAAGTGCCAATGAAGATTGATAAAGCTTAATATATATATATATAATATATATATATATATATATATATATATATATATATATATATATATATATATTTTATATATATATCAACCACAAATATTTCTTTATATTAATTTCAATTAGAAATAGTTTTCCGAAGGGGAATTATAACTCATAAAAAATAACCTTCACATGACTGATATAGTGCTTATGATAAAGAATTCAGGTGACATAAGATATATGCAATTCGGTCATTTGAAATACAACGAAAACTGATGGGACTTTTCATTAACTAAAAATGTTGCTAAATAGTTAAGGAATCCTTGTGACTATTAATAATGTCAGGTTATTTCGGCACCACTATCCATGTCACTTATCCACTTATTCAGTTCTGTTTGAGAAAGTTTTCAAAAATAGCCTATGTTGGGGGGTATTCTAGAAGACATTTTACTGATTTTTTTTATTTTTTTACTTCATTATTATAAATATATATTTTTTCTCGTTAAGATGAGAATAAATACGTTTAACTTTCTTTTTCAGTGACAGATGCGAAACGGTCACAAACAATAGATCAATAAATTTAATTGAATATTTTATATTTCTACGCCTAACTTACAAAGTCAAGCGCATCCTTATGTGGTCAGTTCCCCTTTAAAATAAGATCACATATTTTTTTCACTATTTGATTGATCACTTCTGGAGCTAAGTTACCTGATGAAAATATATAAAAAAATAGAGTTACCACAGAGCATATAGCAAGGAAACCCAGGAAAGTGAATAGAATGGAAAACGAAATAACCAAAGTGGACCATCTTCCCTTTATGGGCCAGACACCTGTGTATTTCTGTCTGGGAGTTTTCCACATTCTGCCCATTGGTATTCCAGACGTCAAAGGGAATCTAATCCAGAACTTTTTTCCTTTTTTTTTACCAGCTGTGAACGAATATCTCCTCCCATCCCTGCCCACTTCAAAATTTTATTATGTTTCCTGTTTGGTAGGCTGCAACTGCGATGTAGACTCTTGCACTGTTATCCTTAAACTTGTTACAAATTTTTTAATAAGGCTTGACAATAAAAAGAGTGATTTCTAAGCATCCAAATTTCACACTGTTGCCTAATATTAAGATTCACTCATATTTTGATTATTCTGGTTTTAGTTGGTTTTACACTTAATAGTAATATTTTCTAAGACCTTCCATATCTGATTTTGAGTTTAACTGTTATTCAGAATGATAGTTTCCTGTTATACATAGTTGAATGAAAGACTGTGATGACCCTTATATTACTTTAGCTCATTACTGACTAATACAATTCCTGAGAAGTTCAAGGACCAAACGCCTTGATTTATTACATTATTAATGTACACACGCTCTTGAATACATTATTATTAATTTATTGTGATCAAGCTAGAATATTTGTTTGCGCTAGCTTCTGCAAGTGGAGGCACTCAAAAAAAAAAAAAATTAGAAGGGAAGTTAGCAAATGTGATGCACCAAACAAAACATTTGGCCAGCAAAGACATGACAAAGGATTTTTGTGCTCGAACTCTCTTCCGGTCTCTCCCGGATATCCAGAAAAAACAAGTAATAAATGCGCCGAAGTTTCTTCGGCGCAGTCGAGTTTTCTTCACAGCGTATAATCAAGGCCACCGAAAATAGATCTAGTTTTCGGTGCTCTCGGTATAATGCTGTATGAGCCGCAGCCCATGAAACTTTAACCACGGCCCGGTGGTGGTCTATTCTATACCGTTGCCAGAACCACGATTTTGGCCAATTTTAACCTTAAATCAAATAAAAACTACTGAGGCTAGCGGGCTGCAGTTTGGTATGTTTGATGACTGGAGGGTGGATGATCAGCATACCAATTTGAAGCCCTCTAGCCTCTGTAGTTTTTAAGATCTGAGGGCGGACAGAAAAAGTGCGGACGGACAGACAAAGCCGGCCCAGTAGTTTTCTTTTCAGAAAACTAAAAAATGTACATAAGAATTTCCCTAACCTTTCCCTGAAAAATAACTCTCTTTGGCAATTTCTGACGTTATAAATCGGTTATTGTTTTTCTTCCTGATGGTTTTGCTTTTTTTTTTTTTTTGCAGGGGAAGATATAGGGAATGGAAGGATTTATACAAACTTAATGGTTTTATTTTGCTTAGCCCTGTTCCAATCTTCTCTTTCAGACTCAACAGTATTTTGTTTCAAACTCAGTTAAGGTATATTCCTACAGAAAATCTCTATAGTATTGAGGCGTCCCCCTCTCTCTCTCTCTCTCTCTCTTCCTACTTCCTACTTACAGATGAAGTCATTTCAATGCAACCGGATCTGAGTATCCTCCCTTTGACCTGACCTTCCCAAAACCGAAGCCCTTGACACGGGCTTTTCCTTCTTCTCTTTCATTTTCAGCAGATATTTCCCTCGGCATAAGCTCTGCGCCCTCTTTCACTTTTAGGAGCTCGAGAGACGCTGTTCTTTTATTTTTCCTTTTTTTGTAAGTCCAAAATAAGTTAAAACTTTTTGTTCCTTTTCCCCCTGAGGCGTGGTGGAGGTACCTTTTGTTTACAAGTGGCCTAAAGAAATATTTATCATAGTTGATCCACTCTCTCTCTCTCTCTCTCTCTCTCTCTCTCTCTCTCTCTCTCTCTCTCTCTCTCTCTCTCTCTGGATTACAGTTGATCTTCTGTCTGTCTGTCTCTTTTTATATTATATATATATATATATATATATATATATATATATATATATATATATATATATATATATATATATAGATAAAAATATGTGGACAAGAATTTTCCCCCTTGAACAAAACGCGTGGCGCAAGTGGTCACGTATTTCCCCCCAAAAATGTCTCCTCTGGGCTCCATACTTCCCTTCCTTTGTTGTTTTGGTCTGACCCACTTTAATTAAGGACTATTTAGGCCATTTTTGCTATTCATATCGTTTTTATTTGTTTATTTATTTATTTGGTTATTTATGTATTTACCTGTACATTTATTAATTAAATTCGTATGTTACCCATGCTTGTTGCGCTTAGTTGCACATTCATTGCATACAACTACTAACAACTCCGATTAGATTCTCTGAAAATAACAGCTCTTAAAGCTTTAATAACAACGTGAAAGCGTAATTATGCTAAATTTGGATGAGTGTAATTAACTGAAGATTATCAAACGATGATATTAATTGTCTTTTCATACATCCGATTTAGAGTTATTGCAATAACGAAAACGTTCCGAGTATGATAATCCTGGTATAGATAGCATTGCAAAATAAATTTAAATTTTATTCTATTTTCTCTTCTGTAAAGTTATTTAGTGCCTATAGAAAAGTAACGAATTTTACAGCTTTCTTTATTCAGTTATACTAAAATGCATGAACAAAACAAACCCTCGACCACATGTAAGTAAAGCAAGATAGAATTAAATAATTATCTTGATGTGCATATACAAAGAGAGAGAGAGAGAGAGAGAGAGAGAGAGAGAGAGAGAGAGAGAGAGAGAGAGAGAGAGAGAGAGAGAGAGATTTTGAACTGCCAATCACGGGAGCAGCAGGCTGCTTCATTATTCACGCAGTATGGGGGAATGAAAGGAGAGTGGAAAAGATACTGTGCTGAATATCTGGTGCTCTGCATTTATGCTGTCTGTAGCTGGGTGTATAAAGCATTTTCCACATATTTGGATCCTTTCTTTTCTGTTCTCACTGTAATTGAATGGATAAAGTATTGTTTTGCCTATCGGAGAGAAAGTGATGTAATGTATATCTAGTTCCCCTTCCTCTATTTCCTCTGTCACTGAATGCCTCAAGGGGAGTGTTGAATATAGGTTTCCTTTCCTTGTATTTTCATTAGATCTTGAAATAAAGTATTTTGCTGCTCATAAGGTTGCACTCCATTAATAATCCCTACAGCAGAGTGAAAAAGGTATTCTGTTGTTTATTTGAATTATATTTTTTGTGAATACCGTAGCTCATTAAAAAAAACTGATGATATAACTAATTTATCTCCTTTTCTGACATCTGTATCTAAGTGGATAGTATTTGGTTGTATATCTGGTTCGTCTCCTTTTATTATCACTGCAGTTGAGCACATAGACAATTGACTTCATATCTGGTTCCTCTCATTTCATTATCTCTGTAACTGAGTACATGAATCATTTTGTTTAATATTTAGTTCCTCTCATTTCAGTCCTTCTACTACCATCGTGTTTCATATCAGGTTCCCTTCCTTTAATAGCCTTTGTGATGAACTGGATGGAGGATTCAGTCGTATATCTACTTCCTCTCCTTTATTTTCTTCTGTAATTTAGTGGATATGAGATTTTGTTACTTAACTTCTTTGTCTCCTTGTATTCACTTTGTTGAAGAGTTGATAAAACGTTGCAATGCATACCTGGTTCCTCTCCTTTTTCCCTCTCTATAACTGAGTAGATGAAGCCTTGTGATACCTGTCAGGTTCCTTTCTCTTCATTCTCTCTGAAGCTTAGTGATTGAGGTGTTGTGTTGCATATCTGCTTCCTCTCATTTTATTCTCTGTGTAGCTATTTCGATAAAGCATTTCGTTGCTCATTTGCTTCATCTCCTTTTAGTTTTCTGAAAAAGAAAACTATTGTGCCGGCTTTGTCTGTCCGTCCGCACTTTATTCTGTCCGCACTTTTTTCTGTCCGCCCTCAGATCTTAAAACCTACTGAGGCTCATACAGCATTATACTCAGACCACCGAAAGAGAGATCTATTTTCGGTGGCCTTGATTATAAGCTATAGCGGCTGTACAGAAAACTCGATTGCGCCGAAGAAACTTGGGGACTGTGGATGAATGGATGAAACATAATACTGCGTCTCTGGTTCCTCTGCATTTATTATTTTTGTAGCTTAGTAGAAGTCCTATCATGCTGCATATATTGCGTTCCTCTCCCTGTCTGTTCTCTGAGGTGAGTGGACAAAGCTTTATTTTTCATTTGTGACGTCTCTGTTTATGTCATCTTTATAGCTGAGTGGGTTAAGTGTCATGTTGTCTGCCAACCTGATTTCCTTTAAAAGCCTCTAGGCGACTGGACAAAGTTATGGCTTGTACGGGTTCCTCAAATTCTATACCATCTTTACTGCACCGCAGTGGATATAGAATTGTAATGCTTATCTGATTTCTGGTTCCCTTCCTGTGGTGACCTCTCTAGTTGCCTGGACACAATAACTGGTGTAACAACAGGCACTTCTTCTAGTTGTTACGTAGCTGAGTAGATAAGGCAATGTGTTGCTTGGTCTGGTTCCTCTCTCTGTATCCGTACTGTTTGTGAGTGGATGAGATATTCTGTTGCATACCTGGTTCCTCTCTACTGAATCTCTCACGAGCTGTGTGGACGAAGTGATGGGTTGAACATCTGTTTCCTTTCCTTCTATAATTTATTTAGCTGAGCAGATAAAGATAAAGAACTGCATTGCATATCAGGTTCTGGTTCCTCTCCTTCTATTCTCGCTGAAGCTGACCTGAAAAATGATGGGCTCCATTGTATGTCTGTTTACTGTCCTTTCATGACCTATTTAGATGAATGAATGAATTACTGTGTTGCATATCTGGCTCCTCGTTTTTATTCTCTGTATACAGTTTTTTTTAACTCATCTTGCTCGGAACTTATCTTGTTCGGTATAGTTGGTGACCTCTTTGCCTGTGTAAATACTGTATTGTATTGCATATTGAATGCTCGCTTTTTATTCTCTCGTGTTGCATATCTCATGTCTATCCTTTTGTTCTCTCTGGGTTTGCCAGGTAAAATTATTTGTGTGCTTGTCTGTTTATTTGTCTTTTATAACTCCTGCAGCTCACTTGGTAAGAACTAGAACACGTTTTTAGTTCTCTATATAATTAAAAAAATAAAATTGATTTACTATGCAATAATTAATTATGCAACCCGTGGAATAATCATCAATGTTTCATTCGTAAAGAAAAAGAAGGAATAAACGAAACTAAAATAAGAAAGAAAGCAAACTCAATACAAGTGTTGTTAAAGAGCCAGAACTGAATTCAAAGCGTGACAGAAAACAATATTAGTCATCGCTACTCATCTTCACCCTGTTTCTGTCAGCTAGTCTGGAAAACGGCGTTGGATTCATCGTTTTTGACAGCCTGTTTTAGCCAATTTCACGAGACTTCGTTCTCCCCTCTACGCAAAGGAAATCCATCTGGGAAGTGATGGCGCAAAGGGGTATTGCAATATTAAAGATTTCAGAGTTCAGGAAATGATTTTGTGGGTAGAAGAGTCCCGTATGAATCCACTGTCGATGCACAATTGGTTTCATACGAGAGGAGGGAATAAACATTTTTTGCTGACTTGTGTACAGAAGAACTAACAGTAGTTCACCTGTACATACACTTATACACTTGCATAAATAAACAAAAACATCCTCAGTCACAATCCGCATACAAACTTTAACACATGAATACTCACAAACCTCCGTCCCAAGGGTGTATATATATATATATATATATATATATATATATATATATATATATATATATATATATATATATATATATATATATATAGAGAGAGAGAGAGAGAGAGAGAGAGAGAGAGAGAGAGAGAGAGAGAGAGAGAGAGAGAGAGAGAGAGAGAGATGATATATATATATATATATATATATATATATATATATATATATATATATATATATATATATGTATGTGTGTATGTGTGTGTGTGTGTGTGTGTGTGTGTAGAGAGAGAGAGAGAGAGAGAGAGAGAGAGAGAGAGAGTCGCTTTTATATTTTTGTTAATGTTTATCGTTAATATGTTCGACCTTTCCATTCGTTCCATCTTCCATTGATTTTAACATCCTTTTCATTTCAGATGAATGATTAGCTTTGCACGATATTCGAACGGGATAAATTAAATTCGGTTTTGAATCTTTCACAGGTTCCATGTGTTTTCCTCTGCATCCCTAAACATGAATCTCACTTATATAATATTTTATCTCTTATATTGCCTCTTTTACATTCATGTACAGTCATCAAGAGCCTGATGAATATTTTAATCATATTGCACAAAAAGACGCTCCTCTCCATTTGTTATAAATGGAACCTGGAACTGTCAAAACCAAAATATTTTTTTTCTTTGTCCAAGTCTCCCCATGTCGTCAGTAGAGCCGGATTAATAAATTCATATCACAAATTTATATTCAGTGATGGCTCTTTTCATTAACAGTGAAAACTTTTCGTGTTTTCGCCTATTTCCAAATAAACCTTTGATATCTGTTCGTTTGTTTCTAAACTCAAAAATTCATGAAGTAAGCATGAATCAATTGCACGATTGCATATGCATGCTTACTATTTTCGCCCCTTCCGTTTTCTGTATAGCTTTCGAATGAAATTTGCGACTGTCATGCTATCGTTTTTATGTACCTTTCGCCATCGCTTTTATTTATCCATTAGCGTGACGTAACTCGAAAGAGAACGTTGCTTTGTTAAAAATCCAATTAAAAATGCAACCTTGCAAACAGGAACATTGGCGTATCGATAAAGCCTGATATAGTCAACAGCTCAGGCTTGGCGGAATTATGATGCGAAAAACAAATACTTATAGTGAGAAGAGAGCGAAGTTTTCCTCCTGTTACACCTTCCAACCGTTCCACTCTCAGTTACCCTTTCGGCGAAAAATGTTATTATACATACAACCGAATAAAGTAATGAGAATTTTTGAAGGGATGGATCATCAAACACATTATTCCTTCGGAATCCTTTTCATAATGAATATTGGGAATGGTGTCAGAAATACGAAAATGTCAGTACAGTGATGTAGTCTTAGTCACTGATAGGATGACAGTATCATGAGTGTAGAGTATTGTAATTACCTTATAAGGAATAAACAAAATGGTGTATGCATTTCAGGAATACATACATCTGCATATCAGTCCATAAAGATATGTATGTAAATATAAATATATAAATAAATAAATAAATATATATATATATATATATATATATATATATATATATATATATATATATATATATATATATATATATACTGTATATATATATATATATATATATAGCCTATATATATATATATATATATATATATATATATATATATATATATATATATATATATATATATATATATATATATATATATATATATATATATAGAGAGAGAGAGAGAGAGAGAGAGAGAGAGAGAGAGAGAGAGAGAGAGAGAGAGAAATTTTTATATCTGTCCTCAGCGCTTTGTATAAATATTGGAGATCTGAAAATCTGAAAGAAAATTTCTTGTATATTTATACCTTTGGCTTATATTTATTATTGTTATAATTTTTACTACACTTACGATGCTTATACTAACACCAAGTTTACGAAGTAAAAAGTAAAATAAGTAAAAAAGGCCCACAAAACTTTAACCACGGCCTGGTGGTGGCCTGGCCTATATCGTTGGCAGAATCACGATTATGGCTAACTTTAACCTCAAATAAAATAAAATGTACTGAGGCTAGGGGGCTGCAATTTGGTGTGTTTGATGATTGGAGGGCGAATGATCAACATACCAATTTGCAGCCCTCTAACTTCAGTACTTTTTATGATCTGAGGGCGGACAGAAAAAAGTGCGGACGGCACAATAGTTTTTCCCAGAAAACTAAAAAGATTTCTGTTAAAACATCAAAATATCAATAAAAACTAAATCAAAGTAAAACCAGGGAAGAGAAGGAAGTTGCCTACGAAAACGAAAGTATTCTATTTATTAAAACTGACTTTCGATTCAGTCCAGAGAAATAGATCTATTTTTCGCCCAGTAACAGTCCATGAACTGTCTGAGATTTGACAAACAAAATTTGCTTCTTTTTTTTTATGTTCCTGAATCCGTCGATATCAGTCGGAAAATCTCTTCTTGCCTCACTGCACTGCAGCGAAAAACCGGGAAAGAAAAAATTAAAGCAATGTTTTATGACTCGATCGACAGGCTTTCGCAGAGAGAGAGAGAGAGAGAGAGAGAGAGAGAGAGAGAGAGAGAGAGAGAGAGAGAGAGAGAGAGAGAGAGGGGGGGAACCTTTGTTTATACAGTTTTCATCAAACTTTGAGGAATTTTATAAAGCATTCTCAATCCTTTAAATGCATATATATGTATAGAGTGTGTTGTGTGTGTGTGTGTTTGTGTAGTGTAGGTATGTATATATATATATATATATATATATATATATATATATATATATAAAGTTGTTTTCCCGTAACAGATATATGAAAGCTCCAAAGAACACACAACGCAACGACCACTGCCAGATTGCAGCTTTAAACTTCTGTGTCGTGGAGCAGGCCCAAGGCCGAAAAAATCCACATCATAAGCCTCTTCTAACACTCACACAGAATACTCTTCAACAGCGCATCTGATTTCCTGCGCACACGGCGCCATTTAACGGTATTTAGCACACCTCTCACGCTTCCTGGTTACTACGACATATTATCTCTTTAGTTATCTGTTAATTCATTTCTTGGACTTCCTCAGTTTCTAACGGACTATCCGCTATTTACACACACTTTTCTTTATAATGCAAACAGGGCATCTGAGGGCATCAGTCTTTTAGTTTTCTATAAAAGAAAATATCGTGCTGGCTTTCTCTGTCCGTCCGCACTTTGTCTGTCCGCCTTCTGATTTTAAAAACTACTGAGGCTAGAGGGCTGCAAATTGGTATGTTGATCGTCCACCCCCCAATCATCAGACATAGCAAATTGCAGTCATCTAGCCTCAGTAGTTTTTATTTTATTTAAGGTTAAATTTAGCCATAATAGTGCTTCTGGTAACGATATAGACAGACCACCACCGTGCCGTGGTTAAAGTTTCATGGGCCGCTGCTCATACAGTATTATACCAAGACCACCGTTGGTTACACGATGTAGCGGCTGTACAGAAAACTCGATTTCGCTGAAGAAACTTCAGCACATTTTTTATTTGTTTTCTTTTATTTACAATCTGCACCCGCAATTAAGGTTGGGTTTTAATTTCTATCGTCCCATAAACACTCGAAGTTTCTTTCCAGTCTTTTGTAGCTATGTCTCCTCACTTTCCCAGTCACGACCATACCATCTGCAAAATTCATTATCCATACTACGGACACAATTATAGTTATAATATATATATATATATATATATATATATATATATATATATATATATATATATATATATATATAAAACACACACACATATATATATATACACATATATACATATATATATATATATATATATATATATATATATATATATTATATATATATATGTATATATATATATATATATATATATATAGTATATATATATATATATATATATATATATATATATATATATATATATATGTGTGTGTGTGTGTGTGTGTGTGTGTGTGTGTGTGTGTGTGTACATAAATTAAATAGGGAAACACGATGTGTGTTTGTACAAATACACATACAACAAGAGATATTAAATGACTCACTAGACACTGTTGCAGTGGGCATGGAAAAAAATAAGAAAAAAAAATAACAATATCCGGGACGTTATCGGAAAGAGTTGACTGCATAGTGAAAAACAATGTTTATTACACTGGCCAAAACTGCCTTTAAAATCAGCATCTATAAAAGTGAAGGAAGAGAGAAAAGTGGACTCTTGGGTTTGATGAAAAACCTTTCAAGGGAAACTTGAAGGTTATTAGAAAAAACTAAAAAAAAAAAAAAAGGACTTCCAGGAAATGATCATTTTGCTTCCAAGACATTCCGAGAAAATATGACTTTACGAGGAAGTGAAATCCAATATTTATTGGCTTTCGATGGTAATCTATAAGATTTTCTTCTCTTTGCAGGTAATGAGATGGATTTATGTGATGGATTTTATGTAGCTTTTTGATGTCATTACGAAGAAATTATCGCAAAGCATTTTGGGGATTCAGAAATAATTCCTTTAACTTAAAAAAGTTTCGGTGAATTAGCCGATTTATTGCGACGTATCAGAATTCTTTTAGTTTTCTGTAAAAGAAAACTATTGAGAATGCTGTTTGTCCGTCCGTCCGCACTTTTTCTGTCAGCACTTTATATGTCCGTCTTCAGATCTTAAAAAGTACTGAGGCTTTAGGGCTGCAAATTGGTATGTTGATCATCCACCCCCCAATCATCAAACATACCAAATTGCAGCCCTCTAACCTCAGTGGTTTTTATTTTATTCAAGGTTAAAGTTAGCCATGATCCTGCGTCTGGCACCGGTATAGTTGCCATCAACACAGGCCACCATCGGGCCGTGGCTGAAAGTTTCATGGGCCGCGGCTGAGAGTTTCATGTGCAGTGGTTGAGAGTTTCATACAGCATTATAGGCTGTACAAAAACTCGATTGCACCGAAGAAACTTCAGCGCATTATTTAATTATTCTTTCTTGGTTACAATCTTAAGTTGACAAATAAAAATTAATCATTTCACTAGAAAAATATTTTCGTGGGATAAGTAATTCCATCTATTTAATGGTTTTGAAGCTTCTGGGAATTGAAATTCTAATAGAAGTTATACCTCTTTCCATGAAGAGTTCCCTGGAACTTTATTTTACTGGATCCAGATGATGTAATGCTCTCCTGAGGTAAATGATCTCAAAGTCGTTCCTAGAAATAGGTGTCATTATGATTAAAAAAAAAAAATCATTTGAAAAGTTCTTTACCCTTATTTATTCTTTGCGAGCGTTAGGCGAAATATTAGATCATCATCCCAGTGCTATAGTGTTTAAAAGTAAAAGCCCGCGGACAAAAGAGAGAGAGAGAGAGAGAGAGAGAGAGAGAGAGAGAGAGAGAGAGAGAGAGAGAGGAGAGAGAGAAAGGGGGGGTTAAGTTAAACGTATTTCAGATATAAAAAGTAACGTTTTAACCTTCGTGGTTTAGAGATATCGCGAAAAGAAACGTAATTGACCTAGAGCAAATTGAGTTTGGAGTCGGAAATTTAGTTGATAATGCACTTTGCAGTTCCATTGCCTGTTTTGTGCTGTGGCAAATGTAAACAATTAAGGCTCAACTTTTTTGAACAAAGGACTGAAGGTCAAGTTCCGAGTATTCGCTTTTTTTTCTGTGGCCAATTTTCATTGCTGGTTATAATTTCCTGTAAAAGATCGTTTTTACGTTATTCAGTATGATTGTAAAAACATTTGTTTTCTATATACCATAAGCAGGTGTGAAAGGCATGAGTTTTTTCAAGATCAGGAAAACACTCTCCCTGTTTTGATGAATGAATTAGAACGAATTCCTAATTTGACCAGAAATAAAGAAAATGACTTATTATGGTAACGTAAATCAAGGACGTACTTTACAAATTAAAAAGAATTATGAAATATAAAACCTTTTCATTAACTTTCTTTAAAGTGCTTGCTTTTAGCCTACAAAATTTACGTATTCGATCCATATTCTTCTGTCAACGAACTCCATATATATATATATATATATATATATATATATATATATATATATATATATATATATATATATATATATATATATATATATATATATATATAGATATTAATGTGTACGTGTGTATGTGTAAAATAAATAAAAAGGAGCCTTTGGGACAATATGAAAACTAAGACGCTGATGATAAGAAAAGAAAGTTATATAGGAGATTCTGGTCCAGATTTCGATGCGATCATAACAGAATATGTCTGTCATATAATGACCTTATAAACAAATTTAATGCGTAACTGCGCGAATGAGATGAAGTCAGATCTAACAATAAAATTCCGCGTAAATGCAATTCAGTTATGAATGTCCACTCTGTATTATATAATTAATGGCTGTCGAATATCAACTTTCTGCCTGTTACACATTCCTTTTCCGATGACTGAAAGCACGAGAGCAAAGAGTAATCAGGTGAGTGCAATCAAAAGCAAGTCACCTATGAAATGCGTATTTATTTCTTATTAATGAACTGGAGCTCAGAGGCGAGAACGTAATTATTATCTTTAATTAGCTCTGAATATTTCCTCCAACAAATGTTATGATGTGTGAAGGAATTCTAAGCCAAGTCACCTTTTCTATATATATATATATATATATATATATATATATATATATATATATATATATATATATATATATATATATATATATATATATATACATCACATTACCACTTTATTTCCAGGCCATTGACGGGGTGAAGGACTGATACAGAGTATTAGAAGTCACATATATATATATATATATATATATATATATATATATATATATATATATATATATATAAATATATATATATATATACTGCAGAAACAGTACTGACGAACATATACAACCGTTAGAGAATACAGCTCCATCCACAGGCCAGTGTCAAGGTAGGAGTGGCCTTCAAAACTCATTTGGCTAAAAATCACAGTATACTCTCAGGGGACAATATTGATAAACGTACTGACCATCAGAGACTACAGATCCACACCTGACAGGTGTCTGGGAGGCGGGGTTGGAAAACTCATTAGCACTGCTGACCCCGTAATGTGTTTACAAATATGATAATCCTATTCCATACATGTCTACTGCCTACCTTAAAATTTAAACAATTTACAAATTTCTTTTGATATTAAAGGATCAAGTTTATGCATCCCTTGACTGATATTCATATTATGGGAGTAACTTTCTTTTCTTTTATAAAGCTAGATTCAATGATATTCCTTTCCAGTTCGTTATCAGAATATGCAATCTTTTTTGCCCCTTTCCAGTTGTTAGCATGATTGTTCTTACTAACATGTACAAAAATACCACTGTTCCCCTGTGCATATCTCACACATTTTATATATTATTCTATTCTCTTTTCCAGTGCTTTACCCATTTAGCCAATATACTGTAAAAGTTGTCAGAAGACTTACATGGAATTTTATATGCACAGCCTTTAGTATTTATGTTCGTGATAAGTACATTTTTCATTGTTTTATTGTTCTTAAATGCGAAATTAACACCAAAATTCTTAAGAAGATGGGGGATGTCTTTCATATTATTATTATTATTACAAGGCAGTACAAGCAAATTTTTTGCGTTGTAAGGTTCTTTTTGGTTTTGATACTTTGTCTTTTTTGCCGCTTCTTATGCATTGTTTAATACACTGTCAGAATAATTCAATTTCTTGCCTTTATTCCAAATCTTACCTATTTCCTCATCAATATGTTCAGGACTACATACTCTTAATGCTCTTAAAAACATAGATGAAAACGCTGATTTCTTAACCTTATTGCTTTGTCCGGAATAGAAATGCACATAGAAAGAAATATTAGTAGGTTTTCTATGCACACTATATTTAAACCCATTACTATTTCTCCGTATGAGGACACCCAGAAAGGGTAAGCACCCATCATTTTCCATTTCCCTAGTGAATTTAATTGATGGTACTAATTGATTTAACTTGGCAAAAAGTTATCTACATCTTCGTTCCCTGGCCATACACAAATTATGTCGTCAACATACCTGAACCATGTTACATTGCGTGGAATTTTGTTGTTTATTATTTTCTTTTCAAAAAATTCCATATACAAGTTACTTAACAGTGGGGATAGAGGGTTTCCCATTGCCATACCAAAATTTACCATTAAATTCAAATTTACATTCTTTCACACATAATTTAATCAGTTCAAATAAAGTGCTTTTAGAAAATGGAAAATGGGATCTCCAGTTATGTGTTCTCTAATAATTTCGATAAAAACTCCATCAGATCATCAATTGGCACCTTTGTGAATAGTGATACTACATCAAAACTCACAAGCCTGGATTCACTATTAATCTGTACACCATTTAGTTTATTTATCAGGTCCATATTATTCTTGATATTGGCATTTGAGATAGTACCTACCAATGGGTTGAGGATATCCACTGGGTACTTCGCTAGACTGTAGGATGCGAAACCAGCTGAACTGATAACTGGCCTGGCAGGAAAGTTTGTTTTGTGGGTTTTTATTGTACCATACATGTACGGTAGCGATGGAGAGGTCACACACAACTTCTTTATAAAGTTTTCGTTACTTTTTAACAGGTTTTTCACTTTCCCATTGAAACCACTGTTCACTTTGTCTAACGGGTTCTTATTTAATTCTTTATATGTGCTGTCATCACCCACAAGACTATCCATTTTTTCTATATATTGAAATATCCTGACAGTGTATTAAACAATGCATAAGAAGCGGCAAAAAAGACTAAGTATCAAAACCAAAAAGAACCTTACAACACAAAAAATTTGCTTGTACTGCCTTATAATAATAATACGAAAGATATCCCCCATCTTCTTAAGAATTTTGGTGTTAATGTCGCATTTAAGAACAATAAAACCATGAAACATGTACTTATCAAGACAACGCTAAAGGGTGTTTATATAAAATTCCAGGTAAGTCTTGTGACAACTTTTATATTGGCCAAATGGGTAAAGCACTGGAAAAGAGAATAGAACAGCATAAAAAAATGTGTGAGATATGCACAGGGAAACAGTGGTATTTTTGTACGTGTTAGTGAGAACAATCATGCTATCAACTGGAAAGGGGTAAAAAGGATTGTATATTCTAATAATGCACTGGAAAGGAATATCGTTGAATCCAGCTTTATAAAAGTTACACCCATAATATGAATATCAGTCAAGGGATGTATAAACTTGATCCTTTAATATCAAAAGAAATTTGTAAATGTTTAAATTTTAAGGTAGGCAGTAGAGATGTATGGAAATAAGATTATCATATTTGTAAACACAGTACGGGAGCAGCAGTGCTAATGAGTTTTCCAACCCGACCTCCCTGACACCTGTCAGGTGTGGATCTGTAGTCACCTATGGTCAGTACGTTTATCAATATTGTCCCCTGAGAGTATATTGTGATTTTTACCAAATGAGCTTTGAAGGCGACTCCTACCTTGACACTGACCTGTGGGTGGATCTGTAATCTCAAACAGTTGATCATGATCGTTAGTACTTTCTGTAGTTTGTGACTTCTAATACTCTGTCTCAGTCTTTCATCAATGGCTTGGAAATGAAGTCGAAACAGACCAGGACCTACGCCCTGTCCCCTATTTTTCACCTGTGGTAGTGTGATATGTATATATATTATATATATATATGTGGTATATATATATATATATATATATATATATATATATATATATATATATATATATATATATATATATATATATATATATATATATATATATATACATATACATATATATACATATACATACACCTATATACATTTATATATATATATATATATATATATATATATATATATATATATATATATATAAATGTGACTTGGCTTATAATTCCCTTCATACATCATGACATTTGTTGCAAGGAAACATTCAGAGCTAATTAAAGATAATAATTACGTTCTCGCCTCTAAGCTCCAGTTCATTAATAAGAAATAAATACGTATTTCACAGTGGACTTGTTTTTGATTGCACTCACCTGATTACTCTTTGCTCTCGTGCTTTCAGTCATCGGAAGAGGAATGTGTAACAGGCAGAAAGTTGATATTCGACTGCCATTAATTATTAAATACAGAGTGGGCATTAATAACTGAATTGCATTTACGCGGAATTTTATTATTAGATCTAACTTCATCACATTCGCGCAGTTACGCATTAAATTTGTTTATAAGGTCATTATATGACAGACATATTCTGTTATGATCACATCAAAATCTTCAGGACCAGAATCTCCTATATGACTTTCTTTTCTCATCATTAGCGTCTTAGTTTTCATAT
>NC_089783.1:40564124-40569124 GCF_040412425.1 Macrobrachium rosenbergii | reverse complement strand
ATATATATATATATATATATATATGAAACTGGTTGTGTACGTACTGTAGTGTGGATAAATGAATTTTGCAGATGTTATGGTCGTGACTCGTTAAAGTGAAGAGACATACCAGAAACTAGTGAGTGAGTCTGAAAGTTCCTACAAGAAGACATATTCGAGTGCAAATGTGAGGATGGGCAATGTTATGACAGTCAGTGGAAACAGTGAAAAAGGATCGGTGAGTGTTACGGCAAAGAAGGTAGCAAGGAGAGTAGGCTACAAAAGACTGGAAAGAAACTTCGAGTGTGTATGGGACGATAGGACTTAAATCCCAACCTTAATTCATGGAAGCGAAGTGCAGATATGAAATGTGAATAAAAGAAAACAAGTAAACAATGCCCCGAAGTTTCTCCGGCGCAATCGAGTTTTCTCTACATCCGCCACATCGTGCAATCAACGCCACCGAAAACAGATCTATCTTTCGGTGGTCTTGGTATAATGCTGTATGGGCCGCGGCCCATGAAACTTTAACCATGGCCCGGTTGTGGCTTGTCCTGTATCGTTGCCAGAAGCACGAATATGGCTAAATTTAACCTTAAAATAAAAACTACTGAGGCTAGAGGACTGCAATTTGCTATGTTTGACGATTGGAGGATGTATGATCAACATACCAATTTGCAGCCCTCTAGCCTCAGTAGTGTTTAAGATCTGAGGGCGGATAGATAAAGTGCGGACGGACAGAGAAAGCCGGCACGATAGTTTTCTTTTTCAAAAAACTAAAAGACTGATGCCTTTAGATGACCTGTTTGCATTATAAAGAAAAGTGTGTGCAAAGAGCGGATAGTCCGTTAGAAACTGAGGAAGGCCAAGAAATGAATTGACTGATAAGTAAAGAGATAATCCGTAGTAACCAGCGAGAGAGGTGTGCTAAATATCGTTGAATGGCGCTGTTGAAGAATATTCTGTGCAAGTGTAAGAAGAGGCTTATGGTGTGGATTTTTTCGGCCTTGGGGCTACTCCAAGATAAAGAAGTTTAAAGCAGCAATGTGGCAGTGGTCGTTACGTTGCGTGCTCTTTGGAGCTTTCGTCTGTTATGGAAAACAACTTTATATCTATCTATCTATCTATTTATCTATATATATATATATATATATATATATATATATATATATATATATATATACATGCACACATACAAACATACTCCACATATATGTATGTATATGTACATATATACCTACCTACAGACACATACGCACACATATATACACGTACACACACACACACACACACACACACACACACACATATATATATATATATATATATATATATATATATATATATATATATATATATATATATATATATATATATATATATATGCATTTAAAGGATTGAGAATGCTTGATAAAATTCTCAAAATTTGATGAAAACTGTATAAACAAGAATTTGATCCCTCCCCCTCTCTCTCTCTCTCTCTCTCTCTGCGAAAGCCTCTCGATCGACTCATAAAACATTGCTTTAATTTTTTATTTCCCGCTTTTTCGCTGCAGTGCAGTGAGGCAAGAAGAGATTTTCCGACTGATATCGACGGATTCAGGAAAAAAAAAAAAAAAAAAAAATTATTTTTAACTCAGACAGTTCATGGAGAAATCTTTTAGTTTTTTTACCGAGAAGTTTTCTTTGATTTGGTTTTTAAATATTTTGATGTTTTAACAGAAATCCGTTTTCCGAAAACTATTTTTCCTGTCCGCCCTCAGATCTTAAAAAGTACTGAAGCTAGAGGGCTGCAAATTGGTATGTTAGTCATTCACCCTCCAATTATCAAACACACTAAATTGCAGCCCTCTACCCTCAGTACTTTTTATTTTATTTGGGGTTAAAGTCAGCCATAATCGTGATTCTGCCAACGATATAGGCCAGGCCACCACCGGGCCGGGGTTAAAGTTTCGTGGGCCGCGGCTCACGCAGTATTATACCGAGACCACCAAAATGGAGATCTGTTTTCGGTGGCCTTGATTATACGCAGTAGCGGCTGTATAGAAAACTCGATTGCGCCGAAGAAACTTCGACGCCTTTTTTACTTGTTTTATTTACTCTTTACTTCATAAACTTAGTGTTAGTATAAGCATCACGTGTGTAGTAAAAATGATAATATTAAATACCCTATTTTAACAGTTAAATGTTATTATCTTTGCAAAAGAAATAAAGCAAACGGTATAAATTTACAAAAAAATTTCTTTCAGATTTTCAGATCTCCACTATTTATGCAAAGCGCTGAGGACAGATATAAAAAATTTCTCTCTCTCTCTCTCTCTATATATATATATATATATATATATATATATATATATATATATATATATATATATATATATATATATACATATATATATATATATATATATATATATATATATATATATATATATATATATATATATATATATATATATATATATATATATATATATATATATATATATATATATATATATATATATATATAATTACATACATATCTTTATGGACTGATATGCAGATGTATGTATTCCTGAAATGCATGCACCATTTTTTTTATTCCTTATAAGATAATTGCAATACTCTAAACACATGATAACTGTCATCCTATCAGTGACTAAAGACTACATCACTGTACTGACATTTTCGTATTTCTGACAGCATTCCTTATATTCATTATGAAAAGGATTCCGAAGGAATAATGTGTTTAATGATCCGTCCCTTCAAAGCTTATTACTTTATTCGCTTCTATGTATATTAAAATTTTTCGCCGAAAGGGTAACTGGGAGTGGACAGGTTGGAAGGTTTAACACGAGGAAAACTTAGCTCTCTTCTCACTAAAGTATTTGGTTTTTCGCATCATAATTCCGCCAAGCCTGAGCTGTTGACTATATCCGGCTTTATCGATACGCCAATGTTCCTGTTTGTAAAGTTGCATTTTTAATTGGAGTTTTAACAAAGCAACGCTCTCTTTTGAGTTATGCCACGCTAATGGATAAATAAAAGCGATGGCGACAGGTACATAAAAACGATAGCATGGCAGTCGCACATTTCATTCGAAAGCTAAACAGAAAACGGAAGGGGTGAAAATAGTAAGCATGCATATGCAACCGTGCAATTGATTCATGTTTACTCCATGAATTTTTGGGTTTAGAAACAAACGAACAGCTATCAAAGGTTTATTTGGAAATAGGCGAAAATATATAAAGTTTTCACTGTTGAATGAAAAGAGCCATCACTGAATATAAATTTGCGATATGAATTTATTAACCTGGCTCTACTGACGACATGGGGAGACTTGGACAAAGAAAAAATATTTTGGTTTTGACAGTTCCAGGTTCCATTTATAACAAATGGAGAGGAGCGTCTTTTTGTGCAATATGATTAAAATATTCATCAGGCTCTTGATGACTGTACATGAATGTAAAAGAGGCAATATAAGAGATAAAATATTATATAAGTGAGATTCATGTTTAGGGATGCAGAGGAAAACACATGGAACCTGTGAAAGATTCAAAACCGAATTTAATTTATCCCGTTCGAATATCGTGCAAAGCTAATCATTCATCTGAAATGAAAAGGATGTTAAAATCAATGGAAGATGGAGCGAATGGAAAAGTCGAACATATTAACAACAAATATTAACAAAAATATAAAAGCGACTCTCTCCCTCTCTCTCTCTCTCTCTCTCTCTCTCTCTCTCTCTCTACATACACATATATGTATATACACACACACACATATATATATATATATATATATATATATATATATATATATATATATATATATATATATATATATATATATATATATATATATATATATATATATATATATATATATATATATATATATATATATATGCCCTTGGGATGGTGGTTTGTGAGTATTCATGTGTTAAAGTTTGTATGCGAATTGTGACTGAGGATGTTTTTGTTTGTTTATGCAAGTGTATAAGTGTATGTACAGGTGAACTACTGTTACTTCTTTTGTACACAAGTCAGCAAAAAATGTTTCTATTCCCGATAGTGCACTCAAACGAGACTCTTCTACCCACAAAATCATGTCCTGAACTCTGAAATCTTTAATATTGCAATACCCCTTTGCGTAGAGGGGAGAACGAAGTCTCGTGAAATTGGCTAAAACAGGCTGTCAAAAACGATGAATCCAACACCGTTTTCCAGAGTTGCTGACAGAAACAAGGTGAAGATGAGTAGCGATGACTAATACTGTTTTCTGTCACACTTTGAATTCAGTTCCGGCTCTTTAACAACACTTGTATTGAGTTTGCTTTCTTTCTTATTTTAGTTTCGATTATTCCTTCTTTTTCTATACGTATGAGACATTAATGATTATATATTCCACGGGTTGCATAATTAACTATTGCATAGTAAATCAGATTTTATTTTATAATTATAGACAGAACTAAAAACGTGTTCTAATTCTTATCAAGTGAGCTGCAGGAGTCAAAAAAAAAAGAGAAATAAACAGATAAGCACCCTAATCATTTTACCTGGCAAACCCAGAGAGAACAAAAAGATAGACATGAGATATGCAGCACGAGAGAATAAAAAGCGAGCATCCAATATGCAATACAATACATTATTTACACAGGCAAAGAGGTCACCAAATGTACCGAACAAGATGAGTTAAAAAAAAAAAACTGTATACAGAGAATAAAAACGAGGAGCCAGATATGCAACACAGTAATTCATTCATTCATCTAAATAGGTCATGAAAGGAGAGTAAACAGACATACAATACAGCCCATCATTTTTCAGGTCAGCTTCAGCGAGAATAGGAGAGGAACCAGAACCTGATATGCAATGCAGTGCTTTATCTTTATCTACTCAGCTAAATAAAGTATGGAAGGAAAGGAAACAGATATTCAACCCATCACTTTGTCCACACAGCTCGTGAGAGATTCAACAGAGAGGAACCAGGTATGCAACAGAATATCTCATCCACTCACATACAGTACGGATATAGAGAGA
>NC_089783.1:40539124-40559124 GCF_040412425.1 Macrobrachium rosenbergii | reverse complement strand
GTTTCATGGGCCGCAGCTCATACAGCATTATACCGAGATCACCGAAAGATACACCTATTTTCGGTGGCCTTGATTATACGCTGTACAGAAAACCCGACTGCGCCGAAGAAACTTCGGCGCATTTTTTACTTATTTTTTCTGGATATCCGGGAGAGACCAGAAGAGAGTTCGAGCACAGAAATCCTTTGTCGTGTCTCTTCTGGCCAAACGTTTTATTTGGTGCATCATGATATTTGTTAATTTCCCTTCTTATTTTTTTGAGTGCCTCCACTTGCAGAAGCTAGCGCAGTCAATTATTCAAGATTGATCACAATAAATTAATAATAGTGTATTCAAGAGCGTGCATACATTAATAATGTAATAAATAAAGGCGTTTGGTCCCTGAAATTCTCAGGAACAATATTAGTTAATAACTGCCCCTTATTTGCTTAAGAGGAAAATTAGTCATGGTTCGAAATCAAGGGAACTACAACCATTATGAATCACTTAAACTGAGCTAAAATAATATAAGGATCATCATAGTCTTTGATTCAACTATGTATAACAGGAAACTACCATCAGTTTGTATAACAATTAAAATCAAAATCAGAAATGCAAGTTCTTAAAAATAATTACTATTAAGTGCAAAACCAACAAAACCCAGAACAATCAAAGTATGAATCTTAATTTTAGGCAATAATGTGAAATTTGGATGCTCAGAGATCGCTCTTTTTATTGTCAAGCCTTAATAAGAAACTTGTATCCAGTTTAAAGATAACATGGTGCAAGAGTCTACATCGCAGATGCAATCTACCAAACAGGGAGTATAATAAAATTGAGGTGGGCAGGGATGGAAGGAGAGGTTCGTTCACAGCTGGTAAAAAAATAAAAAAGGAAAAAAAATTCTGGATTAGATTCCCTTTGACGTCTGGAATACCAATGGGCAGAATGTGGAAAACTCCCGGACAGAAATACACAGGTGTCTGGCCCATAAAGGGAAGATGGTCCACTTTGGTTATTTCGTTTTCCATTCTATTCACTTTCCTGGGTTTCCTTGCTATATGCTCTGTGGTAACTCTATTTTTTAAAATATTTTCATAAGGTTACTCAGCTCCAGAAGTGATCCCTCAGTTAGTGAAAAAAAATCTGTGCTTTTATTTTAAAGGGGAACTGACCACTAAGTATGCGCTTGACTTTGTAAGTTAGGTGTAGGAATATAAAATATTCTATTAAATACATTGATCAATTGTTTATGACTCTCGCATCTGTCATTGAAAAATGGAATTTTAGCGTATTTATTCTCATCTTAACGAGAAAAAAATATATAGTTATAGTAATAAAAAACAAATTAAAAATTCAGTAAAATATCTTCTAAAATACCTCCCAACATAGGCTATTTTTGAAAGCTTCTCTCAAACAGAACTGAATAAGTGGATAAGAGACATGGATAGGGGTGTCGGACTAACTTGACATTATTAATGATTACAAGGATTCATTTACTACTTAGCAACATTTTTAGTTAATGAAAAGTCCTGTCAGTTTTCGTCATTTTTCAAATGATCGAATTGCACATGTCTTAGGTCACCTGAATTCATTATCATACGCACTATATCAGTCATGTGAAGGTTATTTTATGAGTTATAATTCCTGGTGGTGGTTGATACATATATATATATATATATATATATATATATATATATATATATATATATATATATATATATATATATATATATATATATATATATATATACACACACATACATATACGCTTGTATATGTGCGTGTGTGTTTTATCAATCTTCATTGACACCATGCACTCCCTCATTCCTTTTTGTGTTGGCTCCCTGTTTCACAAGAATGCCTGCTGAGTATGTTCATCGCATCATTTGGTTACCTTATAATTAAGATAAAATTATAATGTATATCTGTAGGAAATATATGTTGACAAAACCACGATACTAAAAGACGCCCATACATTTAAAAATAAATGCCAATGAATTATATATGAATAATCTAATCAGCATGTAGATGTGAAAGGTCCCAATTAAATATATAAAATTTATAATGTGATATAATGGTAAACCAGAAATAAAAGTACAACACAGTAAACGAAAAAGTCTTCTTCAGTGTTTCCGGAAGAGAATCTCAGGAAAGGTGGGAAAAGTTTGGCAAGATTTTCTGAGGGAAATTCGCTCGTTAGCACCCAGTCTGAGTGGCAAGGCTGACAGGCCCGTGGAAAGACTTGAAGTACAACTTCCTAACAACCTGTATTCTGAGAGGGCAGTTGTGGCTTGGGGAACCTTGACCACTTTCTTTGTATTTAGCTCACTGAAGAGGTTACCGATTTGGGAATTTCAATTTCTCATTGATTTCTTATCTGTTCCTTTGACTTTTCAGAAAAAATATTTTAATGAAAGTATAAGATTAATAACTGATGGACACTCTGACCATTTTATTTTTATTTATCTCACTCATATAGCGAGGTCACTGAAGAGGTTATTGATCTGGGAATTTTAATTTCTCATTGATTTCTTATCTGTTCCTTTGACTTTTCAGAAAAATATTCTAATGAAAAGTATAAGATTAATAATACTTGGACACTCTGACCATTTTCTTTTTATTTTTCTCACACATATAGCGAGATCACTGAATAGGTTATCGATTTGGGAATTTTAATTTCTCACTGATTTCTTATCTGTTCCTTTGAGTTTTTAGAAAAAATATTCTAATGGAAAATACAAGATTATTAATACTTGGACACTCTGGCCATTTTATTTTTATTTATTTCACCCATATAGCGATTTGGGAATTTTAATTTCTCATTGATTTCTTACCTATTTCCAAGTCTTTGCAGGAAAATATTCTATTGAGAAATATAAGATTAATAATCCTTGGAATACCGGAGGACACACTGACTGTTTTCATTTGATCCATCTCACTCATACAGCGAGCTTATTATACAGGTTATCGATGTGAGATTTTTAATTTGTTATTGATTCCTTTCCTGTTCCTTAGCCTTTACAGGAAAATATTCTAATGAGAAATAAAAAAAAACTTTGGAAAACCAAGGGTCACTCTGACCATTTTCTTTTTACTTATCTCGCTCACTGGGCAAGATTATTGAAGAGGTTATCGAGGTGACAATTTTGATTTACAGTTGGTTTACTACCTGCTCCTTGCTCGTTAAAGGATATATATTTTAATGAAAAATATACGATTAAAAATCTATAGAATACCGAATGAAGACTGCAAAAATCTCCTGTTATTGTTCATTTTGTTTATTTTTTCTGTGTAGCTTCCGTACCGAACAGGAGTACAATTTTAAACACTACATACCCTTAGAACGTGAATGGAATTTCTGAGTCACTGTGAAATAAATAAGCATTTATCAGTGATATGAGGTTTATCATCTTTAAACGAAAGATAATAATGTTAATGCAGTAAATCCTTTTTTCATAACTGAAAAATTAAGACTGCTTAGCCCTCCCCCCGACCCTCACTGTCCCTGATCCTTTCTTGGCCTCAAAACTCCTTCAAATGACATTTTCCCCTAATTACATCAGCATCCTTATTTGCAACAGCTCACTTCATTGCACCAATGGAACCAATCAGGGTTCCTCCATTACAGAGTTGAAAAGTTGCAAGAATGATTTCCTAATGGAAGTCAAGAATACCCATGGAGAAGAGGCGAGTGAAAATATTTTGACCATATTCACACGTCAAATAAAAGATCTTTCGCAAAAGAACAAAATGAAATTTGGACTGCAAATAGATTGTTGTTACTAGCAAAAAAAGGTTTTAAGGAAAGTTAAAATTCCATTGATTTAAGACTGATTTCCGAATGATTTGCAATTTAACGGAGATATTAATTTTATAAAGTCTCACGGTAGTATTAAAAATAACAAAAAAAAGGTAATCACAAAACATGGAGGATATTTTGCAAAATAGCTTAAAATTGCATATGAAAAATAGACATAATACTTTATGTGTAAATATCAACTCATGATAAAAGATTGTGAAAGGTACATTTGTATGACAAAGTTGAAATAACTTTCCGTGACTGAAGAAAGGCAGGCAACATATGTTGTGGTTTAAAAGTGACTTTCTCTTGGCATTTACAGAGAAAAAAACTTGGGTTTCTTCACTATATATTCATCATTATAAAAGTAAACAGATACGCCCTTTAAAATAAAAATTATCAAAGCCAAAAAAGAAGATTATCTACAAATTGAAAGCAAGCAATTTGTGGACCATCCCTTTCAGTATACATGAGCTGTCAAAGATGGTTTGCTTTCTACAAAAATAAACATTCAGTCAAACTGTTTATTCAAACTATATTACTCTAAGCTTAAAAAAATTATTCCAAATAATAAACAAGTAAAAAATGCGCCGAAGTATCTTCGGCGCAATCGAGTTTTCTGTACAGTGCATACTCAAGGCCACCGAAAATAGATCTATCTTTAGGTAGTCTCGATATAATGCTGTACGAGCCACGCCCCTTGAAAATCTCAGCCGGTCATGGTGGCCTGTGTTGTTGCGTTGCCAGAAGCACGATTATGGCTAAATTTAACCTTATTTAAGATAAAAGAGTATTGAGGCTAGAGGGCTGAAATTTGGTACGTTTGATGATTGGAGGGTGGATGATCAACGTACCAATTTGCAGCCCTCTAGCCTCAGTGGTTTTTATTTAAACAAATAAATAAATATATATATATATATATATATATATATATATATATATATATATATATATATATATATATATATATATATATATATAGATAGATAGATAGATAGATACCTAATATTTCAAAGAAAAAATTTAAAAATGTAAGTTCTTCATGATATAACAAAGTATAACAATACAAATCCAAAACTATATTGTCTGTCTTCCTAAAACTGTTTACATAAAAAATCAGAATAAGAACATGAGATTCAGTTAAGTGACTCTGATATAAAATACGCTTAAAATTACACTGGATTGCTAATAAGAAAATAAAGAATAAAACTTTGTAAACTGTTGATTTTTATGTCAAACTGACCCCATGTACTATTTATGTCTTCAGTATATCTTAATTACTCTGAATTGTAAGTCTTAGATACTCAGAAGACGTTATAAACATGAGGGGACTCAATTTTTTTTTTTTTTACTGGAACTAAACATCTTGAATTTTGGTTTGTAATTTCAGAAACAATCTTATAAATATACAAAGAAATATCTCGAGGTTTTTGTAGAGACTCGTGAACCAATACCAGTGAGACGGAGGGAATAATTGTGGGTCATTTAGAAGCCTTGGAGACCAAATCCAGAGAGGCCCCAGCGCCAGAGATAACAGCTTCGTCTTTCTCCGCTTCAGATCCTCTGGAGAGCCTGACTCCGTTGGGGAAAGATTCGCAAGAAATTTTGTTTGTAAATCGTTAATTATTTTGCCCAGATATCACAAAACGCACTTGTTTGCTGGAAAAATAAAATAGAGAAGTGACAGCATACGACGAAGGAGACAGACAGACATGAAAAAATGAGAAATTTCTTCTCCCTCACCGGACACTTCCTTCTTCGTTCCAAGAAATAAAGACCACGAAGACTCGAACTGGCTCCGTGGAGACTTAGATCCCAAATAAAGCGCAGTGGCAGTTTCAGAATCTAAGCATACCTCCTGCTGATATATTTGACACGATCACCAAAATGATTGAAGCATATATTGCCCTTGTATGCATATTGAAAGCTTTGGATATGTTGACCAGTACTGAGTTGCACATTCACCGTATAAATGTATTGAAGGCTCAGCACTGGTTGGAACCAACAACTACAATTGTAACTGGCCGCGAGAACGGAAACGTCTCCCGCGGAAATCTTTTTAATAATGTGGCGCTGTTCTTCGGAGCAGTGATTACTCTTTTATTAATCGGATGGATGGTCTTCTCTTGCATGAAGAGGAGATCAACTTCTTGGTGGAATTCTTACCAGATGGACGAAGGCGATCTGTTGGATGATAATGAGGAAGGAATGCAGGCCTTAGATCACTTCCATGTCGGGAAGATTGTGGATCTTGAAGGCAGACATCGAACGGATATTCGGGCGTTCGAAGAAGAATGTTCTTCTTCGCAAATTTCAACAATGGAAGATGATGAAGATGACTACGAGGAGGATCAAACAATGGAAGATAATGAATACTCCGAAGAGGAGCAAACTATGGAAGATGGCGAAGACTCCGAAGAGGATGAAACCATGGAAGACTTCGAGGAGGAGGAGACAGTAGAAGATGATAAAGACTCAAAGGAGGACGACATAGCAATGGAAGGCGATGAAGAAGACTCCGAGGAGGAGGAGAAGGAGATGGCATCAGACGACGAAGATTATGAGGAGGAGGAGGAAGAGAAAGCAGAGGACAACAATGATCACAACGAGTTCTTGGAAATTCTTGGGCAGTTCATCAATGATCCCAGCGCCCCCATCGAATTCCCAAGGCCACCACTGCTGCGTGATCCCAGGAGGAATTATGTCTACGAGGCTGTTCTCACAATGCGTGAGAAGATGGACAGACTGGCGAGGGAGAACGAGAAGCTGGATAAGGAACAATTGGACCGTCTGAATATTACTGAGGAACTGCAAATCAACAATGAGATGGAATGGCAAATGTACAAATCGAAAGAAGACGTAGAAGACCTTAAAGAGACAGATATAGAAAAGGACAACATTGATCAACTTTTGACAGAGAAAGTGAAGATGGAAAAAACTGTCGATGCTCTGGAGAAGGAAGTCGAATCTCTTGTAAAGGACAACAAGGGGCCTTCTGAAGTACACGGAGGTACTGACGGGCCTAAACTGCAGAGGATTATAGACAGACAAGCTGATCAAATCAAACGTTTGAGGAAGCAGCTTCAGGAGATGGAAGAGGAGAGACGTCGGCGTGAGCTCGATCTCCAAGAATGGGAAAAAGCAGTCCATGCTGTGAGGAAGGAGAACTCGCAGTTAAATGTAGCCTTGGAGGACCTAGATCGTAAAAAGAGACTTTTTACAATGTTCGAAGGACGTAATAAGGTCTTGGAAGGAGAAGTAAAAGAGCTCAAGAGAGAAATGGTCAACAATGAAAGGAAGAAGGAGAAAGAGGAAAGGTCAATTTTAAAGGAGATTGAGACCCTAAGGACACAGATGACTGAAGCGTTGACAGTCCGCGACGAGATAAGGAAAGAAAAGGAGTCAATGGCCCTTCAGATTCTAAAGCTAGAACGCGAGAATGAGGATTGCAAGAAGGACGTAGCCTATTTTGAGGACTGGTTTACCAAGGATTACACAAATCACTGTGGAAACGTGGAAGATTGCCTCGGCAAGTTGTTAGAAATTTCAGATCGGCATCAAGTGCTCCTGAAGGAGAAATTACAGCTAATGAAGAATACAAGGGATTTCGACGAAGTTTAGGAGCAAGTCATGGGACAACAGGCCCTCAAATGGACAACAATGGTAAGATGAAGGACTAACTGTCCCAGGGAGGATTGATGGCTGTGCTTTCCCCACCAGGCAGACGAACTCTCTCAGTGGGAGTCAACGGCTGGCGAGTTTCCCCCAACTCGTCAGGCGGAAGAACTTTCACTGTTTAGAGTCAACAGCTGTGCTTTCCCCATCCCCAGCAGGTGGATGAACTCTCCCAGTGGAAGTCAACGGCTGTCGAGTTTCCCCCAACTCGTCAGGCGGAGGAACTCTCACTGGCGAGAGTCAACAGCTGCTCAGAGGGAGGGCTGGCCTGGGATCTTCCCAACCACCTCATCCAGTGGAGGAACTCTCACAAGCTAGAGTCAACGGCAGTTCAGAGGCAGGAGGACCAGCTGTCAGGGTGACAGCCAACAGTTATTCAGAGGCAGGAGGACCAGCTCTCAGGGTGAGAGCCAACAGTTATTTGGAGGCAGGAGGAACAGCTCTCAGGGTGAGAGCCAACAGTTATTTGGAGGCAGGAGGACCAGCTCTCAGGGTGAGAGCCAACAGTTATTTGGAGGCAGGAGGACCAGCTCTTAGGATGAGAGCCAACTGTTGTATGGAGGCAGGAGGACCAGCTCTCAGTGTGAGAGCCAACAGTTATTTGGAGGCAGGAGGACCAGCTCTCAGGGTGAGAGCCAACAGTTGTTCGGAGGTAGGAGGACCAGCTCTCAGCATGAGAGCTAAAGGCCAGAGATCTTCCTAATCACCTGGCCGGGCAGAGGAACTCTTTCCCAGCGAGAGCCAATGCTTGTTTGGCGGACAAAACAACTCTCCCAGTGAGAGTCAATGGCTGGCGAGATTCCCCCATCTCGGCAGACAGAAGAACTTTCCCGTGGAGAGTCAATGGCTGTTCAGCAGGTAAGCGGTTGAGCTCTCAGGGTGAGATGGATACAAGAGGCCCACAAGAGGGACACCAGAAGGCCTCCAGAAGGACACCAGAAGGCCTCCAGAAGGACACCAGAAGGCCTCCAGAGGGATACCAGAGGAATACCAGAGGGACAACAGAAGATAATTTTGCTGGAATACTCTAGAAGACCGGCTCTGCAGAAAGAAGGAACTCAGTTCCTTCAAGTATGCTATGTCCCTTGATGAAGACTTCTAATAGAAGATCTCTGTCAAAGCGGGCAAATAGTCGTATATCTAGATCTATTCTGGCAGATGTCTTCCTTCTGGTAATTCTGTTGGAATAATCTAGAAGACCGGCTCTGCAGAAAGAAGGAACCCAGTTCCTTCAAGTATGCTATGTCCCTTGATGAAGACTCTAATAGAAGATCTCTGTCAAAGCGGGCAAATAGTCGGATATCTAGATCTATTCTTGCAGATATCTTCCTTCTGGTAATTCTGTTGGAATAATCTAGAAGACCAGCTCTGCAGAAAGAAGGAACTCAGCTCCTTCAAGTATGCTATGTCCCTTGATGAAGACTCTTCTAATAGAAGATCTCTGTCAAAGCGGGCAAATAGTCGGATATCTAGATCTATTCTTGCAGATCTCTTCCTTCTGGTAATTCTGTTGGAATAATCTAGAAGACCGGCTCTGCAGAAAGAAGGAACTCAGTTCCTTCAAGTATGCTATGTCCCTTGATGAAGACTCTTCTAATAGAAGATCTCTGTCAAAGCGGGCAAATAGTCGGATATCTAGATCTATTCTGGCAGATGTCTTCCTTCTGGTAATTCTGTGGGAATAATCTAGAAGACCGGCTCTGCAGAAGGAAGGAATTCAGTTCCTTCAAGTATGCTATGTCCCTTGATGAAGACTCTTCTAATAGAAGATCTCTGTCAAAGCGGGCAAATAGTCGGATATCTAGATCTATTCTTGCAGATGTCTTCCTTCTGGTAATTCTGTTGGAATAATCTAGAAGACCGGCTCTGCAGAAAGAAGGAACTCAGCTCCTTCAAGTATGCTATGTCCCTTGATGAAGACTCTTCTAATAGAAGATCTCTGTCAAAGCGGGCAAATAGTCGGATATCTAGATCTATTCTGGCAGATGTCTTCCTTCTGGTAATTCTGTGGGAATAATCTAGAAGACCGGCTCTGCAGAAAGAAGGAACTCAGTTCCTTCAAGTATGCTATGTCCCTTGATGAAGACTCTTCTAATAGAAGATCTCTGTCAAAGCGGGCAAATAGTCGGATATCTAGATCTATTCTTGCAGATGTCTTCCTTCTGGTAATTCTGTGGGAATAATCTAGAAGACCGGCTCTGCAGAAAGAAGGAACTCAGCTCCTTCAAGTATGCTATGTCCCTTGATGAAGACTCTTCTAATAGAAGATCTCTGTCAAAGCGGGCAAATAGTCGGATATCTAGATCTATTCTGGCAGATGTCTTCCTTCTGGTAATTCTGTGGAATAATCTAGAAGACTGGCTCTGCAGAAAGAAGGAACCCAGTTCCTTCAAGTATGCTATGTCCCTTGATGGAGACTCTTCTAATAGAAGATCTCTGTCAAAGCGGGCAAATAGTCGGATATCTGGATCTATTCTTGCAGATGTCTTCCTTCTGGTAATTCTGTTGGAATAATCCAGAAGACCGGCTCTGCAGAAAGAAGGAACCCAGTTCCTTCAAGTATGCTATGTCCCTTGATGGAGACTCTTCTAATAGAAGATCTCTGTCAAAGCGGGCAAATAGTCGGATATCTAGATCTATTCTTGCAGATGTCTTCCTTCTGGTAATTCTGTGGGAATAATCTAGAAGACCGGCTCTGCAGAAAGAAGGAACTCAGTTCCTTCAAGTATGCTATGTCCCTTGATGAAGACTCTTCTAATAGAAGATCTCTGTCAAAGCGGGCAAATAGTCGGATATCTAGATCTATTCTTGCAGATGTCTTCCTTCTGGTAATTCAGTGGGAATAATCTAGAAGACTGGCTCTGCAGAAAGAAGGAACTCAGTTCCTTCAAGTATGCTATGTCCCTTGATGAAGACTCTTCTAATAGAAGATCTCTGTCAAAGCGGGCAAATAGTCGGATATCTAGATCTATTCTGGCAGATGTCTTCCTTCTGGTAATTCTGTTGGAATAATCTAGAAGACCGGCTCTGCAGAAAGAAGGAACTCAGTTCCTTCAAGTATGCTATGTCCCTTGATGAAGACTCTTCAAATAGAAGATCTCTGTCAAAGCGGGCAAATAGTCGGATATCTAGATCTATTCTTGCAGATGTCTTCCTTCTGATAATTCTGTTGGAATAATCTAGAAGACTGGCTCTGCAGAAAGAAAGAACTCAGCTCCTTCAAGTATGCTATGTCCCTTGATGAAGACTCTTCAAATAGAAGATCACTGTCAAAGCGGGCAAATAGTCGGATATCTAGATCTATTCTTGCAGATGTATTCCTTCTGGTAATTTTGTTGGAATAATCTAGAAGACCGGCTCTGCAGAAAGAAGGAACTCAGCTCCTTCAAGTATGCTATGTCCCTTGATGAAGACTCTTCTAATAGAAGATCTCTGTCAAAGCGGGCAAACAGTTGGATATCTAGATTTATTCTGCAGATGTCTTCCTTCTGGTAATTCTGCTGGAATAATCTAGAAGACTGCTCTGCAGAAAGAAGTAATTCAGTTCCTTCAAGTATGTTATGTCCCTTGATGAAGGCTTCTAATAGAATATCTCTGTCAAAGCGGGCAAACAGTTGGATATCTAGATCTATTCTGGCAGATGTCTTCCTTCTGGTAATTCTGTTGGAATAATCTAGAAGACCAGCTCTGCAGAAAGATGGAACTCAGGTCCTTCAAGTATGCTATGTCCCTTGATGAAGACTCTTCTAATAGAAGATCTCTGTCAAAGCGGGCAAATAGTCGGATATCTAGATCTATTCTTGCAGATGTCTTCCTTCTGATAATTCTGTTGGAATAATCTAGAAGACTGGCTCTGCAGAAAGAAAGAACTCAGCTCCTTCAAGTATGCTATGTCCCTTGATGAAGACTCTTCAAATAGAAGATCTCTGTCAAAGCAGGCAAATAGTCGGATATCTAGATCTATTCTTGCAGATGTATTCCTTCTGGTAATTTTGTTGGAATAATCTAGAAGACCGGCTCTGCAGAAAGAAGGAACTCAGCTCCTTCAAGTATGCTATGTCCCTTGATGAAGACTCTTCTAATAGAATATCTCTGTCAAAGCGGGCAAACAGTTGGATATCTAGATTTATTCCTGCAGATGTCTTCCTTAGGGTAATTCTGCTGGAATAATCTAGAAGACCGGCTCTGCAGAAAGAAGTAATTCAGTTCCTTCAAGTATGTTATGTCCCTTGATGAAGGCTTCTAATAGAATATCTCTGTCAAAGCGGGCAAACAGTTGGATATCTAGATCTATTCTGGCAGATGTCTTCCTTCTGGTAATTCTGTTGGAATAATCTAGAAGACCAGCTCTGCAGAAAGATGGAACTCAGGTCCTTCACGCATGCTATGTCCCTTGATGAAACCTCTTCTAATAGAAGATCTCTGTCAAAGCGGGCAAATAGTGGGCTATGTAGATCCATTCTGGCAGATGTCTTCCTTCTGGTAACTGTGTGGGAATAATCTAGAAGACTGGCTCTGCAGAAAGAAGGAATTCAGTTCCTTCAAGTATGCTATGTCCCTTGATGAAGACTCTTCTAATAGAAGATCTCTGTCAAAGCAGGTAAACAGTCGGATATCTAGATTTATTCTTGCAGGTGTCTTCCTTCTGGTAATGCTGTTGGAATAATCTAGAAGACCGGCTCTGCAGAAAGAAGGAATTCAGTTCCTTCAAGTGTGCTATGTCCCTTGGTGAAGACTCTTCTAATAGAAGATCTATGCTGAAGTGGCCAATAGTCGGATATCTAGATCTATTCTTGCAGGTGTCTTCCTTCTGGTCATTCTGTTAGAATAACCTAGAAGACTGGCTCTGCCTTATCTAGAAGGATGCAGAGATCCTGCCTGGTCGGGAGGCATTCCTGGAAGAAAACCTCTCACCCAGGTGGATGCCTCAAAGATGGCCACTTACCCTGGGGAAGGGTATTCAGGGCTTCCCAGAGGTAGGAAACCACAGAGAAGGGCCTCCTGAATCTTGGCTTGGTGAAAATGAATAATTTGTCCCCAATAATACACAAATAAATGATACAAATACATGTAAAAACAAAGATTTAAATACGTTATTACCTGGACATAACAGCCAAGGGCGTGTTCACATATATGTACAATGTGAATGGTTTTATATATATATATATATATATATATATGTATATATATATATATATATATATATATATATATATATATATATATATATATATATATATATATATATATATATATATATATATATATATATATATATATATATATATATATATATATGTATATATATATATGTATATGTATATGTATATGTATATGTATATATATATATATATATATATATATATATATATATATATATATATATATATATATATATATATATAGTCACCAAAAAAACCTGAACACCTTTACATGAACAGTGTTACAAAAATGGAAAATAATAGGCAAAGTTTTTGTTTTATTACCTTTCACTCAATATTTTGATATTTCTCCATTATATTTAAGTACTGTCGGCGCAAAAAATCCGTTCCCACATCCAGAGAGTGAACGCGAATCCGCTGACTATGAAACACCGAAGCAGTTGAACAAGTACCTAATGGAAGTCCCAACAGATGTTCCACCCTAAGGGCATGTGGGAACAGGAAGGGGGAGTGGGAAGCAGGTGTTTTTCTCGAGCAGAGAGTAAAGTTCCCATATTCTAATATCGTTAAGAAAGTGATCGTAAAGTTGACGATTCTGGGTTTGAGTGTAAAATGTGTAGTTAAGGAAATATGCGAAAAAATCTGAGAATAAAAGTGCTTAGGAGTCAGTATTCATGAATTAGTATTTTCTATACATTATCGTATCTTATCAACAGTAAACACTGATGCTGAAATGTTTTGTATCGATCTTGTGGACAGTCATGTCTGTTGATAAGATACGATAATGTATAGGAAATACTAATTCATGAATACTGACTTCCTTAGCACTTTTATTCTCAGATTTCGCATATTTCCTTAACTACACATTTTACACTCATACCCAGTATCGTCAACAACAAAAACTTTACAATCACTTTCTTAACGATATTAGAATATGGGAACTTTACTCTATGCTCGAGAAAAACACCTGCCTCCCACTCATCCTTCCTGTTCCCACATGCCCTTAGGGTGCGACATCTGTTGGGTCTTCCAAGTCACTTGTTCAGCTGTTTCGGTGTTTCATAGCCACCGGATTCGTGTTCACTCTCTGGATGGCTAAGGGAACGGACTTTTGTGCACGGTAGTACTTAAAAATAATGAAGAAATGTCAAAATATTGAATGAAAGGTAATAAAGCCAAAAACTTTGCTTATTATTTTCCGTTTATATATATATATATATATATATATATATATATATATATATATATATATATGTATATATAGACATATATATATATATATATATATATATATATATATATATATATATATATATATATATATATATATATATATATATATATATATATATATATATATATATATATGTATATAACATATTTATATATTTATATCCATTGACATTGTACACATAATGTTATATATATATATATATATATATGGCTGTTATGTCCAGGTATTAAAATTTTAAAAATCTTTGTTTATATATACAGTGTATATAATAAAATTTTAAAATCTTTGTTTATATATATATATATATATATATATATATATATATATATATATATATATATATATATATATATATATATATATATTTCTGTTTCCTTTGCCGTTCTTAAGATTAAATGAAAATAAAAGTGAATTTATGTTGATAGGACGGAAAAATAGCCAACAATGCCTTGCTGAGTTGCGGCTAAATATAAACAGTACTATAGTATAAAGCACAACTGATTGCTTACAAAGTAGGACCCGTGTGACTTTGGTGGACTGTTGGACTACAATTTGTCTCTCAGTACTCAAATGAACAATGTAAGGGTTATTTCCCATCTTAAAAATATTACTCTTGTTTTGAAAACAATCTCTTGATGAGTGTTCTATATAAAAATGTGATTACTTGTGTCATAACTAGAATGGACTATCACTCACAATCTGGCTAAGATGCAACTTACGAAGCCGCAAAATATACGCCTATTAAATATTAGAGATAAGAAACATACGATGTTGCACATCAAGACTGGATTACTTGTGTTGTTTGAGTTGCGTAGACTCCCTATAGCCAACGGACAGTCAACACAAATTATTGTGTAAAGTCTTTCAATTTTCAGCTCCAAGACTATACAGGACTGAAAATAATCAGTCTTTCAAGGAAAAATGAAGCCTTTCTTATTCTTTATGTTATGCTTTTTAACGCCTGAAGTTGTGTTCAGTATGAAGCGAAGTCAAGTGGCGAAGAAATCTCGTTGTCTTTCATATTTAAGCCTTCGTGAACAGCAATCGTGGCATTTTAGAGCAACCCAGCAACCAGATGCAAGAACAGAACCTTAAATTCGCTAAGTCTCAGAAATCTTAGCTTTGAGATATAACGAACAAATGTCGGTCTATGGATCTTATCGGAGTTCAAAACAGTCGTGGGACGGTATGGATCAAAACACTGCTCGTTCGATTCGCTTACTGAGCCGTCGGCTTAAAACACACTAAAAAATCTCCGAAATAATAATCACATACACGTCAAGAGATGGTACAACCATACCTACAAATACACAAATACACACACTCACACACACACACACGCACGCAAACAAGCACACACGCGCATGCTCCTTACATCCTGTGGTACATTTCTCAAAACTGATAACATACGCGAACAGGCAGATACCTTCACATACTCTAATAAATAACGCCAGCGGAGTCATATAATTTTAAAGAGCTTCGGACAAAGATGGAGATGCTGAAAAAGGAGAGAGGGACTTTTGTCTGATTTTCAAAGGTTTAAGGAGAGATTAGATGGCATTTGAATCGGTGCTACTACTGTATAGTATGATATTTATCGAGCTATTCGCGACCTACCAAAAATTAGGATGCTATCTACCAAACAACCCAATTAAGGCCTGTGGCAATTACTTCGACAAACTACATACAAAACTATTTGATCCCCCAGGGACTAATACTAAACACAGCGAAACAGTTACTCCCCTACACTCTTTCGCCGTGTTTAGTACTAGCCCCCGAGGGGTCAAATGTAGAAAATGGAGGGTAGATATCATACTACAGTAGCAGCTTTGAATCTATTTAAACCTACCGATTGTATCTATAGTTATGATTCGAACTCATGCTTACGAGTGTATATACATACACACATACACACATGCACATATATACAGTTTTATATATATATATATATATATATATATATATATATATATATATATATATTATATATGTATATATATTATATATATATATATATATATATATATATATATATATATATATATATATATATATATATATATATATATATATATATATATATATATATATATATATACATACATACATACGTACATGGTTTGATATTACACGGAACTGATATGTTGTTTTCAGCAAATGACTGATTTGTGTAAAACTGGGCTGGTCAAAAACTAGGTTCATTGACAATAATATAATGTTGTAAAGTCAAAACACAACCTCTTGGAATATCACTTATAACGCTTTCGATGAAACATAAAATAAATGAATAAATAAAAAATTTATTCGTAACTACTATAAAGTTGCTGGGTTTAAATATATGGTAACGATCAACCACAGTAAGAGAAAGAGAAGGATAAAACGATGATTATTAAAAAATATGAACGTTAGAGGCTTAGTTTTTCAAGGAAATATCCGCTCTCAGTTTCTCCTAAATAGCTAAGTGAAAACAACGTTCGCTTAGCAGGGTCTTTTTTTGTCTTTGAATTTTAATTAAGTTACATTGTTTAAAGAAATTGCGATAATAACGCATATTTTTCATGTTTTGAAATATACATTTTTAGTTTTCTGAAAAGAAAACTATTGTATTGAATATTCATACTAAGGAAAGTAATCGCACATTTTTTTTTACATATTTTGGTCATAAGATGATTAATAATGAAATCAAGTAAAAAATGCACAGAAGTTTCTTCGGTGCAATCGAGTGTTCTATACAGCTTATAATCAAGGACATTCAAAAAAGATCTGTCTTTCGGTGGTCTCAGTATAATGCCGTATGAGCCGCGGCCCATGAAACTCTTAGCCGGCCATGGTGGCCTGCGTTGTTGCGTTGCCAGAAGCACAATCATGGCTAACTTTAACCTTAAATAAAATCAAAACTACTGATGCTATAGGGCTGCAATTTGGTATTTTTGATGATTGGAGGGTGGATGATCAGCATACCAATTTGCAGCCCCCTAGCCTCAGAAGTTTTTAAGATCTGTTGGCGGACAGAAAAAGTGTGGACGGGCAGACAAACCCGGCACAACAGTTTTCTTTTACAGAAAACTAAAACAATATTACAAATAATAAGGAGCGTGAAATCTTAAACCCATTCAGAAGGGAATTCTTTATGATGACACCAAGACAATTCGTATCATAAAATGTCACTGGTTAGTATTAAAACCACAGTTCAGGACATGTGAAACGCGAGTAACCCTGTCCGTCCTACAAAGCATTTTGTGCTCTGAATAAAACGTTTCCCTATGGAGACATTAGTAGTAATGTAACAGGGACTGAAAAGAAGTGATTTTGTAAACATTTTTCAAAGTTAATCTCACTGCAAAGTAACACCAAGAAATGCATACATATATATATATGTGTGTATTATATATATATATATATATATATATATATATATATATATATATATATATATATATATATATATATATATATATATATATATATATACATACCACATACATACATACACATATATATATATATGTATACATACATACATACATATATACTATATGTATATATATACATACATATATGTATATATATATATATATATATATATATATATATATATATATATGTATACATACATTTATATAGATCAAATATACACACAAACACAAATATATATATATATATATATATATTATATATATATATATATATATATATATATATATATATATATATATATATATATATATATATATATATATATATATATATATATATATATATATATATATATATATATATATATATATATATATATATATATATATATATATATATATATATAACGCGCTTGCAGATCAGTACGTGATTTCCTCGGATGAAGACTTAAGGTGGAATTCCTTTTCCTCTTGCTTTTTGACAGACTTGCAATTTTCCTCCTATCGTGAAATTCCCATCTTCGAAAAGACGGGTTGGCAGAGGAACAACACAAAACCGAATATAGAGGAAATAAATATTCAGTGAGGAACATAGACCGCAGACGTTGAATATCAGAAAGCAGCAACAAATCTTAGGAATGAGAGTGAAGCACCACTTCGAAGATTGCTGCCGGAATGTGAAAACAGAGGGAGAGAATTTTTTTTTTTTTTTATTTAAACTAAAATTCAGCAGAAGAATTCTTGAGTTCTAAAAGCAAGATTTGGATGCTGGTGAGAGGGATGTTTGTGAAAGAGGATGAATGTTGAACTGACAAAGAAAAATTGGAGAGAGAGAGAGAGAGAGAGAGAGAGAGAGAGAGAGAGAGAGAGAGAGAGAGAGAGAGAGAGAGAGAGAGAGAGAGATATGATTTAACCCTGATGATGTATATATATATATATATATATATATATATATATATATATATATATATATATATATATATATATATATATATATATATATATATATATATATATATATATATATATATATATATATATATATATATATATATATATATATATAATATAGCATGAAGGAACACGTGCTTGAGAATATTACAAAATCCCCGTAAGAAGGTGAGTTAAAACCGGGATTTTGAACAAGTACTTTCGTAGTTTATTCTACATTTTCAAGTTAACACTGAATACAAAAGAAGTTGACAAGCTTTGCATACAAAAACAGAAGGGGGGCGGGGTTACAGTTTGTTGATCTGGGCAGCATGTTCTTTAAACAAAAAACACAGGGACAAAGGGTCAAGGGATAATCCAGGGTGGAGATTAACATTCCTGGTGCACGTGGCTTCAACAAACACCGCGTCCAGCAGATTCCTATTCCGATAGTCACTGACCTTGTAGATTACTGATGACTCATCTCAGTTAATCACATGGCCTGTCTTAATCCAATGATCCACAATGCCATTATTTGGCAAATATGTATGTATATAAATAAATATTATATAAACATATTTATACATTTTTTCAGTTTATAAATGAGCAAACCTCTGCACATTTTCATATGTTTTTCCCAATTTCCGACAATACATAATATAAATTCTTCGCCATTTGATAATATAAAAACAAAAACAATTACTAAAGATAGATGCAGTTACTGTATATTCATACAGTAAAAATAAGTTGGCTTTAAAACAAGAGAGATAATTATTATGTTATTCGAGTGACAGTGTCTAATAGGATTTGGTACAAATTTTAATTCTTGTAATTACGCTAAGCAGGAAATTCATTATCTTCAACATTGCTGTACTGAATTGACAATGCTACTATTTTCCTGACTATTATTGTTGTTCATGATTATGCTATGATATTATCATCAAGATTTGCTATTTCCGTTTATGCAACAGGACTGTAATAAGCAACATTTCAAGAGTACAGTGCAAGCCTTTAGTAGTAATTAACTTTAAGTGAGCACATACCAGGGTAATACCGCCTCGTACAAATAAAACTTTTTGGATTATCTAATGCTACTTAGGCAAATGAAGCTGGCTAGGCAATTTGGCGTTCTTGCAGCTGTTAAATATAAATATTACCTTTCTGAAATGCTATATAATCAGAGACTGCAAATCACGTTCTTTGTTTTACTGACCAATAAATACGACACATAAAAATCCTTTAATCAGGGAATAAGGGTAGCAATGAACATTGTATAAATGCCCCGGTTAGGTCCTTTTAAAAACGGAAAACTAGCGAAAATTTCGTTTTATATATATACATTAAATTTTGTACAAACAAATCCACTCATACTTTGTACGTGAGTGCATGTGTGCCTTGGGCAGAGAGAGAGAGAGAGAGAGAGAGAGAGAGAGAGAGAGAGAGAGAGAGAGAGAGAGAGAGAGAGAGGAATCCTTTGTAAACATACGGTATTGTACCAAATAGTTTTTTATGTTTAAGAACACGATACCAAATAAAACAATGACTTATTACATCATCTCAGAAATTGAAACCAATGTCTATTACTGATTCATTACCTGAATATTCATTGCCATGACAATACGTTCATAAAGGGAGGTTTGATTATATTGCGGTTGAAAAAGCGCTCTGTTCGTCCATGGAAAATCCGCATGCATCGCATTTCAAATGAAAGAAAATCGAAAAACTATCCGGTGTTAGGAAAATACGCTATCTCTGAACGTGATTGAAATTACAACATGAGACTCAAACTTCTGTTTGCTTCC
>NC_089783.1:40511624-40534124 GCF_040412425.1 Macrobrachium rosenbergii | reverse complement strand
GTATGAATGAAATGCAGTTTATAGAGCTGCCTTAATTTTTTTATTCATCATGCCGGCTTTGTCTGTCCGTCCGCACTTTTTCTGTCCGCCCTCATATCTTAAAAACCACTGAGGCTAGAGGGTTGCAAATTGGTATGTTGATCATCCACCCTCCTATCGTCAAACTTACCAAATTGCAGCCCTCTAGCCTCCTCTGTAGTTTTTATTTTATTAAGGGTTAAAGTTAGCCAAACCATTCTTCTGGCAACGATATAGGATAGGCGACCACGGCCCGCGATCTATTTTCGGTGGCCTTGATTATACGCTTTACTGAAAACTCGATTGCGCTGAAGGAGTTTCGGCGTATTTTTCATTTGTTTTAATTTGGAATATCCCATAATCTGAAACATGCGGTGGTAATATATGAGAAAAATGTCTTTCTACATTATCAAAACAACATATCAGTTTAATTCTCTTGATGATTCACGTACATTATGACGGCACACGTTAAGGTATAATTACGTGATTAACTTGCATTCTTTGTTTTTGCCCAAATAAAGTCCTGTAATATCAAGGAATAAACGAAAAGGCAAAGTTGACTGAACCCCACCCCCCCAAAAAGAAGCATTGATTACAAAGATGTTCCAAACTGCGAGAAAATAATAAAGCCCTGTAGTATCAAGGAATAAACAAAAAGGCAAAGTTGACTGAGCCCCCACCCACCCCAAAAAAAAAGCATTGATTATAAAGATGTTCCATACTGCGAGAAAAACAATCTCTATGAAAAAGGAAAGCATTAAAAAAAACGAAAAATAAAGTCCTGTAATATCAAGAATAAACAAAAAGGCAAATTTAAACAAAAAAAGGCAAATTTGACTGAAAAAACAATCTCACCATTTAAAAAAAAAGAAAAATAAAGCCTTAATATCAAATTATAAAGATCAACTGACCCCACCCCAAAAAAGAAGCATTAATTATAAAGATGTTCCATACTGCGAGAAAAACAGTCTCTATGAAAAGGGAAAGCATTAAAAAAACTAAAAATAAAGCCCTGTAATATAAAGGATTAAACAAAAAGGCAAATTTGACTGACCCCCACCCCCAAAAAAAAGAAGCACTGATTATAAAGATGTTCCATACTGCGAGAAAAACAATCTCTATGAAAAAGGAAAGCATTTAAAAAACGAAAAGTAAAGCCCTGGAATATCAAGGAATAAACAAAAGGGCAAAGTCGACTGAACCCCCCCCCCTCAAAAAATAAGCAGCTTTCATCATAAAGATGTTACATACTGCGAGAAAAACAATCTCTATGAAAAATGAAAGTATTAAAAAATCTGAAAAATAAGAACTATTAATGTATGTTAAAATGACAGTAAATTAAATATTTTTAGAAATGCAGTAAATAACACTGTCATCAGTATTGAGAATGAATACTTATGTTTACGAATTTACTAGTTTGAAAAGGCTTCCAAAACTTCGGTCTTCTAAAGGTTTGTAGTAATGTTCGCTCTATTGCTCGATACTTTTGTAGTACTTTTTTTATAGCAATATCATTTCTGCCGTAGCTGGTTGTTGATAAACCCAGGCAACGAACGTATATCAACTATAAAAGTGTAGACGAATGAATGATATGCCGTTGAAGACTAGGCCTTATATTTGATAGGTTAATTATTCCCCACGATTTCATTGCATTTTCCAGTGAAAAATATTCATAACAAAATCCTCCTCATTAAATTTATCAAGTGCATCGGAAGCTTCATTAAGGAATAGCGCATTGTCATGCCATTTCACTTAAGCTCTACCATAACCTACCATTAACTGAAATGATGAAGCTCATTAACTTTCATTACCTTTGCTAATAAGCCTCGTCAATATTACTGCCCTGCCGAAAATGGACTCAGATGAAACTGAATGTTTGTTTAACATCTAGTAAGTCTGAAGCTCTAATGCACCGAGAACATATCTTCCTTAAAATGGAAAAGTGCAGTATCTGCAAAAATACAAAACTGAGAAAAATGGTAGATACTGCAGTTAATCCTTACTACTGATTTTGCAGATACTGCAAATGGGACCCGCTAAATACTCGTGGAGAGCACTGAAGAATCAGTCTGACACTTCGGTAACTTGTGTGTCAGTTGCACGAGCCCAATAGGTGGCACATCTCAATTTCGAAAATTTTGCAGATACTGCAGTTTTCTATTTTAGGGTAGATTGTGTGATGAAGGCTCAAGATAAAAACTCCGTTGCATGGGGGTGATACGGTTCTTAATGAGAAACATTACTTCCCGAGCAGAATCGCAATAAAAATAAAACGTTTAACAAGCGGGGCAATATCAGCATTAGTATATATATACATGATATAATATATATATATATATATATATATATATATATATATATATTTTTTCTTTAAAATATATGAATTATTATATATATATATATATATATATATATATAAATATACATATATATATATATATATATATATATATATATATATATATATATATATATATATACATATATATATATATATATATATATATAATATTGTATACAGCATACATTGTGCATTTGAATAAATAATAATGTCCATGCCTGAGTTAATAATGTCCATGCACTGAGTTAATATATGTTAACAACTACAAGCAGTGTTAGCATTCCAGAAAACTTCTAAGATTCCCGCACGAGAAAAAAAATAAAAACACTTTTAATACAGTGAAAGCTCCTTCTACTACACTTTCACCCACTCCAACTCGACAAATCACCTTTGCGATTAGGATCGAATGAACCTCATCAAAAGTGATTAGGAGTTGAATGGGGCTGTAAATCCCTGAGTCTTTTGGAGTTAGTTGGGGCGCTCGGCGAATTAGTCTTCGAGAGCTGATACATATGGAAATGTTAAAGAGGTTTTGGGAGTACTTGTGTATTTTTTTATTCCTCTAATATATTTCTGTTATCTTATGAATCCTTCATCCTCCTTATTGTTTTTAGATGATTTACTAATAGAGCGTTCATCTTTAATTTTTTAGTTGTAAAATTCATGAATTATATTATTAAATTAGACCGATAATAGATTAATAAGAATTTTAGTCTTATATGATATTTTTCTTATTACCGTACACTGCAATTATAAACAGAGACATAAACGTTTTACTAAACTGGAATGTCCACTCAAAGTGGCAAGAGTATAAAATATATGAAAAGTATAAAATGATAATCCAAACACCATCTGTTAAAAGAAATTACGACGGCAAAAAGGTACCATGTACAAATGATAAAAATTTAACGGCACTTGGAAAACAATTAAATATGCAAAGGGGAGAGCTGAAGACTAGGAAAAGAGAAACTTAAAAAATAGATGTATAAGGGAGAGGTGGAAATGAAATATAGACGAAGTTGGGGACGTTACATCTTAAAGAGAATACTCTGACCGATTTTCTGTTTTTGTATCTGCAGATTAAATAACCTACAAATTAATTTGCAGTTTCTTTTCAGCTCGAATGAATGAATTGGGCGAGATTATTTATCAATGGTAGAATGTTTCAGAAGTATATTTCGTTTTCTCGTTTTATACGAAATACTGGTTTTATTTTCCTGAAATCTATTTAGAATACATACAGTAATAAATGTTGTTTCTCAAGGTTAAAGGTTAAACTGCTCTTGGGCCTCGCAAGGCTCATAGGGCCGGCGCTGAACTCCGGTTTCTTAAGCCGACAGCCGGGTGGGGGGGGGTCCCGTTGCCTAAGACACATGGCCAGTACGTCGCTAGGCCCACCGTATAACCCCCCAGCCAGAGGGCTGGTATCTATTTTCCTACTAACCTTCTCGAGTTTTCAGACTACTAAGTTGGCGGACCACCGGGTTTATGCAATGGCGCCATCGCCAAGCCACAAGTAAGCGGCAGGATTTGAACCCCGGTCCTCTCAACTGGTAGGCAAGAGCCTTGCCATTTCGACAATAGAAATCTCAGAGAGAAAGGCACAGTCATAGTACCAAAAGATTTATTAAACTTTCAGATAGAACAGCAACTTGGTAATAGACTACTGTAATAGGAAGCATGTACTAATCTTGTACTGCTTATTTGTCTCCTGATCGAGGAATTGTAATTATAATTATAATTATTATTATTATTATTATTTCAGTAGATCAAACCTATTCACATGAAACAAGCCCACGGGGCCATTGACTTGAAATTCAAGCTTCCAAAGAATGATGGTTTCAACCTCCCACTGCAGAACCCACACTGTAGCAGTAACTGATCACGATACGGAGCCAGTGATTTTTTCATCGCGACATCTGAGCGGCATGTCACGACGTTAGCGACAATATCAGCGGACCAGGTTCAAAGGCGGAAAAGTAAATCGAAGTAAGTGCACCTTGATTATATTCGACAAAATGTCAGTAACAGAAGGTTCCTGAGTAGCCCTAATAAACCATTCATTTACAAATCGAAAACTTCCTTCAGACAGGATAATTAATTTAGTGACTGAGTCTGTACTACTATAGCCAAACTCTGCAGTCATCCACAGGTGTCAGCTATTAATTTTTTATACAAGAAGTGGATTTATCACATTTTCGCACAAGAAGCCGATTTTTCATTTTTCGCACAAGAGGTGGATTTTTCATTTTTCGCAAAAGAAGCAAGTTTTTTTTTTTTTTTAGCACAACAAGCCGATTTTTCATTTTTCGAACAAGAAGCCGATTTTTCATTTTTTACACGAGAAGCAGATTTTTAATTTCTCCCACAAGAAATGGATTTTTCATTTTTCGCACAAGAAACAGATTTTTAATTTTTAATACAAGAAGCGGATTTATCACAATTTCGTACAAGAACCAGATTTTTAATTTTTCGTACATGAAGCAGTTGTTCATTTTTCGCACAAGAAGCAGATTTTTAAATTTTTCGTACAAGAAGCAGATTTTTTATTTTTCGTACAAGAAGCAGATTTATAATTTTTCGTAAAAGAAGCAGATTTTTTATTTTTTTTTTCACAAGAAGCGGACTTTTCACTTTGTCTCAGGTTAAACAACTTTTTTTTTAAGGAGCCGGGTGATAGATAAAGGCTTCTCAAAGACTAAAACTATGGGTTTCGGTCATCTACATTTATAGAATTTCTTCGCGCAAAGTGTCACCTATGAAAAAAAAAAGAAGCAGAATCAATTTTCTTTAATTTTCTACCGTTATCATTCATTCTTCATTTATTATTCAGTCCACCTCACTTATGATAAGTCTTCGTTTGTTAAATGTTAATGCCATTTAAAACAAAAATTATATGCTAAATGAATAAAAGCCAGTCTTACATAGAGAGCTAATTATTTTTCGACTCTAATGTAATAATTCCAACATTTGATGCATGGAATGTCACAAATGTATTATACTCTTTTATATGCATAAATTATGGACATTCCAGCATTCCCATTTAATAATCATTGAAGTTATTTTAGATGAGATATTAATGCTATATTTTCTTGTTTCTTGCGCTTTGGAAATATATTATTTTTCAACAAGTTTAAATTTTTAAGTAATTTGACCTCCATGCGCAGTGCCAATTATTAATGCATACAGCTTTTCTTAACGGAAGAGGTCTACGTACACGTACATAATTCATAATTCATTATGTAACCAGAAAATTAGTATGGAAGGAGATGTGGTGGGGAGGCTCATATATATATATATATATATATATATATATATATATATATATATATATATATATATATATATATATATATATATATATATATATATATATGAAATTTTTATCACACCGTGATTTATATACAATCATGAAGCTACAAATGTCGCTTAATATCGAAATTCACGCTGCCTCTCTTGATGGCTCAATGGTTTACGTCAACTGGAGTCGCTGAGGCTTTCGTCGCGGGTTCGTGAGATTCCAATTCATTTATCACTTATATAAATTCCCCTTCGGCGACAATTCTCCAACGGAGATATACCGAGAGCAGCGTGAGATATTAAGCGACATTTGTAGCTTCATGATTATATATATATATATATATATAATATATATATATATATTATATATATATGATATTAAATATTTATATATATATATATATATATGTATATATATATATATATATATATATATATATATATATATATATATATATATATATATATATATATATATATATTATATATATATATACAGAGAAATTCTGAATTTCTTAAATAGAATTAAATTTTCAAAAGGCTGTCTTGAAGGATTCTAAATCAGGTAGGTAAAAAGTACCGAACAAAAAAATTTCATGAAAAAGATGAGCCTTAATAAACGTTTTCCTCAAACAGATTAGAAAGTAATTTCCCTTCCCACTAGAGCAACGTTTCCTTCTCAAGAATTCTTGCGAACATTTTTTCAGTATCTTGACGAACGTAGTCAGTGCCGCCGAATTGGTCTCATGATTATAACCCCGTGGAAATTGCTTTCTCTCTCTCTCTCTCTCTCTCTCTCTCTCTCTCTCTCTCTCTCTCTCTCTCTCTCTCTCTCTCTGGGACGAGAGCATTTTTGCATCGAGGGCTTAAAATCCTTCCCCTTCTTTTTCCTCTTTTTTTTAATTTATTATTATTATTAATTTTTTTTTTGGTTGCTTGCAATATTTGTGAATTTCGCGTCTGAACGGCTGACTAGAGTGTAGGCTATAAATTAAGGTTTTTGAAGTTGTATAATGTTTGATTCTTTTTTACAGCCTAAATGCCTTTACCTACAGCGTGCCTGTGGCTAACTTTAAAATTTGAATCGTATCTAACCCTTGAACTTCAACTTGATATTCATATTGTAAGAATATCACCATTTCCCTGCACTCTCTCTCTCTCTCTCTCTCAAGAATATTCTCATACCACAAAGAATTAGTTAGACGTAACAAGGCAGAAGAATCTTTCGTTCTGTTCAGTATGAATCAAAATAACTAGCTGTTGCTCCTTCATTTCAGAAAACATTTCTAACTTCTAGCTTCATGAATTAATCTTCGAAGCTCGCATTCTGAATGTATCTTTTTTATATATCCATCATTTCTGCGATATCTATGGTGCATCACTATACTATGACCAGAAATAATAAGCAAACAGTTCCTTTTTTTTTTTAACCATTTTTTTATTTTGACAAATACAGTCTTCCTCATATGAGCTTTTCAGTCGAGAAACATGCCAAGTGCCATTTTTAAAATATAATAAATTAAATTAAAAATACTTTGGCCCAGGATGGCGCTTCGCATGTTTCTCGACTGAAAGGCTCATATGAAGATTTAATATACAAGAAAAAGGATCTTATATCTTATATATGAGCTTTTCAGTCGAGAAACATGCCAAGTACCATTTTTAAGATATAATAAATTAAATTAAAAATACCTACGAACCAGGATGGCGCTTGGCATGTTTCTCAACTGAAAGACTCATATACATAACTGTGGCGTATTACATATTATTACTGGGATACCTCTAGGCTGTGAGACCATGCAAAATCAGAAGCGTAATATTCGTCATTGCTGTACGAAGCATCTCGAACTTTCATATAGGCGGAAATTAAAATTAAGCAAAAATGACAACGCTTGCATTCTAAATACTTCTGAGGATTTGTCAAATTATTTTGGTAGGAGAACTATATCACATTCTTTTACAGTAATGATTCCTAAGGGACGCTGGAAACCTCGATGTAGATAGATAGAACGGACGACTTTTTATCAAACCACGCTGCAGGTAACAAGTAGAACATTAATTTTTGTTTAATAAGACTCACCCCTCACCCCGCAGAGATAAGGAACACTTATGTACACACCAGTCATATTATGTAAACTAGAGAATGAAAAAGAAAATGTGTAAAATATTTCAACAACAAAACCGGTAATTCAAAGGAAATTAACGTAGCAAAAGAATACCTGCAAAGAAAACCAGATCAGCTAACAGTTCTCCACTGCGTGTGCAACATTTGCATTTATCCAAGGGGGTCAACGCAGGGAAGAGAGGGGAGCTGGCTGTAACAGGAAAAGGTTTGAGAGAGAGAGAGAGAGAGAGAGAGAGAGAGAGAGAGAGAGAGAGAGAGAGAGAGACTCAATATGGTTACTTCCCGTTTTAGCAATGAAAGCGAGGAAAGTGATACAAAAGATGTTGTGCGACACAAATATCTAAAACTTAACAATCTTTTCAATCATTTGTGCTAGCATTATATTTACAAACATACGATGCCATGACGGTTCAAAACAATTATTCATTGAGTCCCGTAATGGACTGTTTTGAACCGCCGTGGCATCATATTGCTCTAAACATATGCTGGCACAAATGGTTGAAACGTTTGCTAAATTTAGTATATTTGTGTTCCACACCATTTAATGTACCAGAGTGCGAAAACTGGAAGTGACCTATTGAGTCTCTGTCTGTCTGTCTGTCTGTCTGTCTGTCTCTCTCTCTCTCTCTCTCTCTCTCTCTCTCTCTCTCACACACACACTAACAAATACACACACACACACACACACAAACGCGCAGGAGTATTATACTGGTAAAGCCCACTTACAATATTCCCAGAGAACATAAATGGCAATTTAATAGGGGAAGCGGTCCTAAGACCAACGTGCATTGGGACAAGGGGCTGTGTAACCTTGAAGAGGTGCAGTGGCTGAAGCCTACAAAAAAACTGCCCGGACATAGTGTTGGGACCTCTGTAACCGGAAGTCAGCTACAGCTTCTTGGTTGGAACAAATTAGCAGTCCCGAAAGCTCTCGACATGCCTAGCAAGCCGGAGACCTTATACTAAGTAAATAGCTCGAGAATCGCACCACTTGCGTCAGGACGGGATCTGTATTTAAAGATATAGAGGGAATTCGTGCGGTATGGCTATAAGAAAGATGGGTCTAAGGATCAATCAAATAAAAAACGAGTAATGTGGACATTTTCTAGTACCATTTAAAAAAAACGTATTGTTAACGGTGGGGGTAAGGCCGCAAGAATGATAGGTCTAAAGCTACAATTAAGAAAAAACAAAAGTATTGTAGACAGAGTATTAATAATGTGACCATTTTCTAGTACCAAGTTTAATGTTACTGACTTTTACAGAGAACTGAGTAAAAACCAGAAAAGAAAAAACTTGTTTCGTTAGTGGTGGAGGTAAGCCTATAAGAGAGATAGGTCTAAGGCTAAATTTAAGAAAAACAAAAGTAATGTAGACAAAATATATACAATCAATCTGCCATTTTCTAGTACCAAGTTTAATACTACTCAGTTTTCTAGGAGTTTTGTCTTAGCAATAAAAACATGATTTTTTTTAGCTGAGCCGTAATACTTACTTAAAAGGATACACCTTTATAAACAAAATCACAGTCAGTCAGCTCATTCAGAGACTAATCACTCAGTCTTTAGACGAAATCAGGTTAATCTGGTATTAAGTCGAGGTTATAATTCATTATGAACTGTTCTCCGTAATGAGGGTTTAAAGTAGCTTTTGGGAAAAGGATAAACATCCTAGACTTGACCATTCTATTTCTGTTTTGTTTATTAAGACTCTCTCTCTCTCTCTCTCTCTCTCTCTCTCTCTCTCTCTCTCTCTCTCTCTCTCTCTCTCTCTCTCTCTCTTAGCATCTGTGCTGGCAGGCTTGATAGCTTACCCGGCGTCTAGTGAAACAGGTGAGAAAACGTTTTATATTTCCAACAGTTTAGTGGTCTAAAAGTTTATTTTGGGAAAATAAGATGAAAAGGAATGGGAATGAAGGCCGGTTAATGTGAATTACTTTTAAAAAGAAAGCAAGAAAAGCATGGGGAGAATTCATTTATATAGATAAAACAGAATAAATACATGAGAAGGAAATTATTTTGAAGCTATGTGTACTTTCTGTGGGCCACTTAGCAATTTGAAAATCACGAGTTCATATCAAATCGGATTTTAGCTCATTTCTGCATAGTTGTCTAATCTGAAACCGTTCTTGAATAACGCGCCTGGAAGGAAGAAGAAGTATTGCTTTAATTGCTTGAAAGGCACAGGAAAACCTCCGCACTCAATAGTACAAACCAGAGGACAATTTTTTTTTTTTTTGTCTTGGGAGTCAGGATCAAATTGTCTCACATTTATGGCACGTGAAAATTATCACTGTGATCTTCACAATGGTGATAATCCGAATCCAATTATTTTCATATGGTGAATTATACTTTCATCGGCGATTATTTTATAGCCGAATTCTGAGAAATGATTTCTATATAAATTAATTAATTAGAATAAAAAGTAAGAGCTTCATACAATTAATTCAATAAAACGTATGGCTTTCATATAAATTAATTCAATAAAACGTACACATAAAACATGAAATTTGGCATTTAAATCAATGCAAATAAATGCAATGGTTATATAAACAATTTAACTTTTAAAAGGTGTATAGCTTGTGAACTAAGAAGTCAGTCATTTCAGGCAACAGCCCAAGGGAATTAATTTGGTCACTGCCAACACAATTAAGAAAACTTCTGTAATGTGGAAACTAAGTCAAGTAAATAAAATGAATAAAGAAATCCCTAGGACCAGATTTTTTAAGGAATGATTTACGAATTCACGGTAGTTTTTTTTTTATCCTGAGGCTTGTGGATTTTTATTTTTCTGTAAAAGAAAACTGTTGTTCCGGCTTCTTCGGTCCGTCCTCATTTTTTTCTGTCCGCACTTTTCCTGTCCGCCCTCATATCTTAAAAACTACTGACGCTAGAGGGTTGCAGATTGATATGTTCGTCATCCCACCTCCAATCATCAAACATACCAAATTGCAGCCCTCTAGCCTCAGTAGTTTTTATTTTATTAAAGGTTAAAGTTAGCCATAATCGTGTTTCTGGCAACGATATGGGATAGGCCACCACCGGGCCGTGGTAAAAGTTTCATGGGCCGAGGCTCATACAGCATTATACCGAAACCACCGAAAGACAGATCTTTTTTCGGTGGCCTTAATTATACGCTGTAGCGTCTGCACAGCAAACTCGATTGCGCCGCAGATACTTCGGCGCATTTTTTACTTGTTTTATCTGATAATAACCATTCCAAGAAGAATAACAACAAGAACAAATAAATTTTCCGTCGAAAAGCTACCAGGTCACATTTCAACGGCACAGCTTAAATTGAAACAAAATAAACATTCTAAACTTCTTGATGGGGGGGTAACTTTCCCTTTACTAATTATACCTTCCTAATTATAAATTTTTCTAGTAAAGAAAAAAACAATTTTATTAATTGCTTCGAAGTTTATGCTTAACAACTCAATTGGAGAGAAAAAAAACTTTAGATGAGATCTTATTGAACTGAACTGAATAAGAGAATTTAGGCCCACGGCCAAGCACTGGGCCCTATGAGGTCATTCAGCGCTGAAACAGAAACTGACACTAAAAGGTTTGAAATGTGTAACAGGAGGAGAACCTTGCAGTTGTATGCTATGAATCAATTGTCAGGAGAGGGTGGAAAGTAAGATGGACGAAAGAGAATATGAAAGGAGGCACAATAAAAGGAACGAAAGGGGTTGCAGTTAAGGGCCAAAGGCACGCTGCAAAGAACCTAAAGTAAAGCCTACAGTGCACCGCATGAGGTGCACTGACGGCACTGCCCCCCTAGGAGGGAGATGAGATATTATAAACGGTACGATATCTTACTGCCTCCGCAGGAAATCGTTCAGGCTATTTTATCACTATGGCTGTTCTTTAGAGCTTTACAGTTAATGCATAACTATTCAAACAATATCCTCTCAGTATCCCTGTGACCTTTTGACCCTGTCTTGGAACTAAAGAAAATCCTCATCCACTTCCTCCACCTCCGCTTTTAACCATAACTTGTTTGCACTCATATCTTATTAACATGTCCTTCTTAATTCCCGCTTAGCTTACTCAGTTGTCTTATATAATATAATATAATATAATATCATATAATATAATATAATATAATATAATATAATATAATATATATATATATATATATATATATATATATATATATATATATATATATATATATATATATATATATATATATAGGGTGTCTCCTTGCTGCCCCTTTGCCTCATCTTGGAATTTTATAGACTCCTAATATATTTCTTCCTTTATTGCTCTTTTAATGGCACCCCATATTCTCTGGATGTTCTTCTTCCTTTATTTTTATTTTACTCGACTGGCATATATATATATATATATATATATATATATATATATATATATATATATATACATCTATATATATATATATATATAAATATATATATATATATATATATATATATATATACATATATACATATATATATATATATATATATATATATATATATATATATATATATATATATATATATATATATATATATATATATATATATATATATATATATATACACACACGTTGCCTCAATAAAATATATGCACACATCAACAGCAGATAACTAAAATAAATGTTTTTTTATTTTCAGTTCTTACCCATAAGAATAGATGATGGGGTCAAGACTTACCTCTGAACAAAGGAAATTCATCTTAAAATGCTATTGGTAGTATGACAACATAGCTGAAGTCGAGAGACAGTGCAAATCAGTTTCAGTCAGATCCACCTAAGCATGTAAATATCTCATGCATCATTAATAAATTTGAAACTGATGGGACTGTGCAGAATGTACAAAAGAACTGTTCTGGAAGACCACGGACATCAACCAGCCCAAGAAAGCAAGAAAGGGTACTTTTGAAATCCCCAAGTCTCGGCTTGCTTGACGCAAAGATTTTCTCCGACTTTTCTGAAAACTTTTCATTACCCTTTCTTGCTTTCTTCGGCTGGGTGAAGTGGTCTTCCAGAACGGTTCTTGTGTACATTCTGCGCAGCCTCATCAGATTCAAACTTATTAATGATTCATGCGATAGTTATGCGCATAGGTGGATCTAACTGAAACTCTGTTCTGTTCTGTCTCTGGACTTCAGCTGTGGTTACGAACTTCCAACAGCATTTTAAGATGAAGTTTCCTTTGTTTAAAGCTAAGTCATGACCCCCTCATCTATTCTTATGGGTAAGTTTTGAAAAGAAAAAAAAATTATTTGAGTTACCTGCTGTTGAAATGTGTAAACATTTTATTGAGACAGCCTCATATATATATATATATATATATATATATATATATATATATATATATATATATATATATATATATATATATATATATATATATATATATGTATATAATGCCAGCTGAGTGAAATAAAAAGGAAGGGGGAAGAACATCCAGAGAATATGGGGTGCCACTAAAGATGCAATAAAGGAAGAAATACATTAGGAGTCTATAAAATTCCAAGATGAGCAAAGGGGCAGCAGGGAGACTTTGAATATAAATGATGGTAGGAAAAGGGAATAAGAACAGTATTTCACATTGAGAAGGAAAAAAGGGAGGTTAGTGATATACACCTACATAACAGAAGAGATCATATGCAGATATATGTAGGAGGCTGGAAAGGTCGTTAAGAAAAACGTAAGAGGAAAAAATGAAAAATAAAAGGAAGAAGGTAAAGAAGAACTTTAACTGAAATAAAAGCGTTGCTTAAATGCAACATAAATGCTGAAGGAAAGGTTCAAAGATGGGTGTCGGAATATAAGGGGTGAGTGAAGAGATTCAGTATGAAGTGAATGCAGTCTTCGGAAAACAGATAAAGTATTTTGACTATCTGCAGAAGCCAGAAAGTAGAAAAGAGGCAGCGTTGAATGAGACAAGAATAAAAAAGATTAGTATAAGACTGACATTTTATTATGGAAGTAGCAGTTGGGGATGTGACAGGACAGCTAAGATGTTTAGGAACTGAAAAGCAATAGGGCTGGTGGTATTACAAATGAGATACGAGGATAATGTGCTGAGAGCTTGATTGGCTGACCAGGATTTGTCAGGTAGACGTGGATGAGGGAAAAGTTCCGAAAGAATAGGTGAAAGAAATCATTTTTCTAGGGCATATGGGTAAAGGTGATAAGAGGTGAATGCAAGATTTATTAAGGCATAAAATTCCTTATATGAAAACAAAGGTGCATGGTAAGACTTAGTTTAGGAGTAATTCATATGTAAAGACGCAAATGGTATCGAATAGTTGATGCACTTAATCTTAATTGGTAATGGTTTTAAGTTTTCTGGCCGCATTCGGTCTTAAAAACTACTGAGGTTAGAGGGCTGCAAATTGGTATGCTGATTATCCAGCCTCCAATTAATAAACATACCAAATTGCAGCCCTCTAGCTTCAGCAGTTTTTATTTCATCTAAGGTTAAATTTAGCCATAATCGTGCTTCTGGCAACGACCTTAGACAGGCCACCACCGGGCAGTGACTGAAAGTCTCATGGGCCGCGACTGATACAGCATTATACACTGTAAAGAAAACTCTGATTGCGCCGAGGAAACTTCGGCGCATTTTTTACTTGCTTACTTCTTTATTTTCTTGTAATTTTCGTCTACAGTTTCCTCTGACGATGACGCAATTACGCGTCAAGAGAAGCGTCATTGATTGTCCTTCATGACAGACAGATGCACCTTTAATGATCGCATCTGGTTTACGTAAATCATCTCTCGACATCGCATTTCTCATTGAGGGGACCTCCATTGTTGTTGTTGTGACTCTGGGAGTTTCGACGTCAATATGGATATGAGTGACATCCACTGAATTACCCGCTGTGTCTGGTGTCTCCTTTGAGGTTTTAGAGGCTCTCATTTGCGCGACAACAGAGAGAGAGAGAGAGAGAGAGAGAGAGAGAGAGAGAGAGAGAGAGAGAGAGAGAGAGAGAGAGATGGAGAGAGAGAGATGGAAAAGGAGGAGAGAGAGAGAGATGGAAGAAGAGAGAGAGAGGAGAGAGAGAGAGAGAGAGAGAGGAGAGGGAGGAGGAAAGGATGGAAGAGGAGAGAGAGAGAGAGGGGAGAGAAGAGAGAGAGAGAGAGAGAGAGAGAGAGAGAGAGAGAGAGAGAGAGAGAGAGAGAGAGAGAGAGAGAGAGAGAGAGAGAGTGGGGGCATGGAAGAGGAGAGAGAGAGTGGGGCATGGAAGAGGAGGGGGATGAGAGAGAGAAGAGTGGGGGCATGGAAGAGAGAGAGAGAGAGAGAGAGAGAGAGAGAGAGAGAGAGAGAGAGAGAGAGAGAGAGAGAGTGGGGCATGGAAGAGGGGGAGAGAGAGAGAGAGAGAGAGAGAGAGAGAGAGAGAGAGAGAGAGAGAGAGAGAGAGAGAGAGAGAGAGAGAGAAGGAAGCGTGGGAATGAAGTCCATAAGAAGGTAAAAGGAGATTACAACATATCAAGTGTTCGACATAATACTTTGCTGTGAAATAAACTTAGGACACAAGCAAACGACTTTTTACACTTCTTAATCGTTAGCGTTATGCACCGGTGTGTATTTCAGAGAACTTGATGTTAAAATACACAGAAAGAAACCACACCCAGAATTTAGCACATCTGTTTCTTTGGCAAAAGATTAAATTAAGCAGTACAGATAACATAATAAATTTATATATATTTCACGACGACGACTATCAAAGGAGTTTTAGTTTTAGTTTTCTGTAAAAGAAAACTATTGTGACGGCTTTCTCGGTCAGTCTGCACTTTTTTCTGTCCGCACTTTTTCGGTCCGCCCTCAGATCTTCAAAACTATTGAGGCTAGAGGGCTGCAAATTGGTATGTTGATCATCCACCTTCCAATCATCAAACATACCAAATCGCAGCCCTCTAGCCTCAGTAGTTTTTATTTTATTTAAGGTTAACGTTAGCCATAATCGTCCATCTGGCAACGATATAGAACAGGCTGAATGCTTCATGGGCCGCGGCTCATACAGCATTATACACTGTACAGAAAACTCGATTGCGCCGAAAAAACTTCGGCGCATTTTTTACTTGTTTCCTTATAAAATCACGCTATTTAAATCACTGATTTCATATATCTTACTATTCTACAGGACTCCATCCAGTTCCTCTGCTTGTTATACTGTATAAAACAAAACTGAAAGAAATAAAATGGTTGGAAACTATTATTTACTGGCATGAAAATTTTCAGAGATCATGCAAATCGTTGCAGTTAGATGTTACATCAGCCAGTCGTGCACAGGTGTCTAACGAGGACCAAGTCTTTCTTTGACTTCCACGGACTCCTTCGGTGTTCAGGAAGTCGACTGCTGTGTGTGTTACCTTCAGTAGACTGTAGTGATAGAGAATTTGTAGGCCTCCAAGTACTCTCCTTGAGTGCCCAGGCAGCAGACTGGTCAGTGTTTGTTGCATTCCATAGTCTACGTTGTGCACACTGGCTCTCCTGATGTAATTTGCAGTATTGAAGAGTTTACAGATTCTTGGGTGTCCAGCAGGCATAATGTTTGGTATACTTTGCCTACCACAAACTGCACAGTATTATAGGCCTCCTATAGTAGGTTGTAATGAAGGAGCATTTGTAGAATTGTGGACACTTTCCTTAAGTGTTCCTGCAGCAGACTGAGAAAAGTGATGCCTTCCAGAAGCAACATATTATGGGCTTCCTGACCTGACCTGTGGTGATGAAGCACTTGTAGACGAATAGGCACTCTTCTCGGGTGTTCACTCACTAGATCGCACAATGTGGGCTGCCTTTCATGAACTTCAATGCATTTGTCGTGGGTCTGTCCATTTGGACTGTGGTGATGAGTGTTTGTAGACTTTCAACCAGTTTTCTTTTGTGTTCAGATATCTCAGTGTGGGTTGCTTTCCATAAATTACACTGTGCTATTGTTCTGCTGATGTAAATTCCACTGATGGAATATCTGTAGGTTTCCAGGTACTTCGCTTGGGTGCTCAGGCAGTGTAATGCTCGGGATTTGTTGCCCTCCATGAAACAAGTTTTCAATCTCTAAGAATAAGGTGTTCCAGGACTTCACTTTTTCTGTTCATTTGTTCAGGTGAGAGAGTGTTACCTAGAGCGTCATCAGATTCTTCACTACGGTATCTGACTGTGAGTAAATTGTTTCTCAATGAAATATACTGAACGGAATGACAAATTAACCAAAGCAAAAAGCACTTTTTAAATAGATATCTTCCCCACCTGCCTCCTGTCCTTTTATCGCATTTCAGCTTTTTTTCCCTTTTCCTTTATCCCGAGGGCGCTAAGGGAGAGAAAGTGGCCTAAATCACATACAGTTTACGGGGGCAATTGGGAATGTGACAAAATGAATACGTCCCTGCAGAGGAAAAAGCAATTTCAAGTCCAATATCCCCTCGATAAATGATGGATCGGGCAGCTGGATGATACTGTTCCTGCGTTAGTTAATCTTTTGTGATTCCGACATTGAAGTTTATTTCAATCGTTTTAGTTGTTGTTGGGCTCATGACACTCTTCATCACTTTTTTTTATACATCGACTAACTGACAACCCGGCGCTGCCCGGGAAAACTCTGAATTACAATCGATAAACTCTCTCTCTCTCTCTCTCTCTCCTGACTCATTCCCTCTTTCTTCTCCATAACACTCCCCTCTAATCTCTCTCTCTCTCTCTCTCTCTCTCTCTCTCTCCAACCATCCCTGTCTCTTTCCCTCTTTCTTCTCCCTAACAACCATTCTACTCTCTCTCTCTCTCTCTCTCTCTCTCTCTCTCTCTCTCTCTCTCTCTCTCTCACTTCCTCTCCCTCTCATTCTCTCTGTGTCAGCCCCTTCCCAACCCCCACCCCCTTTGGTGCCACTGATGTCTTACCCCCACAGTACTCTTTTCCAGATAGTACTCTTTTCCAGATAGTAAGTCATATGTATTATACCGAAATTAGGTATGATAAATTCGTAAATTTACTAAGCCTATGGGAATAACCAGCCCCGTTTCACTGGCAGAACCAGCCCCATTTCAGGGAAGCCCTTCCACCCCTACCAGCTTTGGTGTCCTTTGGTGCTAGTGATGTCCTAACCCCATAGTGTTCTTATCGAGATAGTAAAGTCATATGTATTCGAAGTTTGGTGGAAATTGCTCAATGTGTTTAAGAGTGTATGTGGAACATACACGTACACATACAGACATACATCCATTTTTATACATATAGATACTGGAACATTGATTGCTGGTCTGCCGGTATAGTGGTTAGTGTCGTGGCATGCCACCCAAATGTCGCGGGTTTGCGTCTCCCCAAGGGCAATGAAAAATCATTGGCTTTGTATCATGATCAATTACTGCTGCTGTGTGGGGTCTGTGGTGGGAGGTTGAAACTAACATTCTTTGGAAGCGTGAATTTCAAGTCAATGGCCTGTAGTTCCATGTGAACAGGTTTCATCTATTGAAATAATAATAATAATAATAATAATAATAATAATAATTATTATTATTATTATTATTATTATTATTATTATTATTATTATTATTATTATTATTATTATTATTATTATTATGCTATATGTTTATTTCTGAAAGAGTGCAGGTAGAAACAGCATCTGTAAAAAAAGGAAAATATTTTTGCAAAATTTTGATGATATACAGCACAATCACACTGGACGGAATTATTGCTCTAAAATCTGAAAAAAAAATATAAATTTTATCACGTCAATATAAGTATAGTTTTTTTTTTTTTTTTTTTTAGGTTGGCGTCTTCCTTCATGCACCTTGAATTAGTGGATAATGCAAGGAGAGTATCTCTGAATTCTGTGTGATTACCTTGTTCTATTAAATTTTATCAATCTTTATTTACTTACTTTAACTTTTGATGAGAGAGAGAGAGAGAGAGAGAGAGAGAGAGAGAGAGAGAGAGAGAGAGAGAGAGAGAGAGGTTGGGAAAATGTAGCCTGAGGAGAAATATCCTATCCTGCCGCCAGAATATATAATCTACTTTGCTCTGCGTTTCGCAGCCAACTCAAAAATATTTGAATCCATTTGCATATTGCTATTTGGTATATGTACTATAAAGCCGAAATTGTGAAAATTTAGAGGTACGTAATTCTAAGTTTTTGTGTGTGTGTATATATATATATATATATATATATATATATATATATATATATATATATATGTATGTATATATAACATATATAAAATACACATATATATACATATATATATATATATATATATATATATATATATATATATATATATATATATATATATAGAGAGAGAGAGAGAGAGAGAGAGAGAGAGAGAGAGAGAGAGAATGTCAGTTGTTTCACAGAAACAGTATTTGTCCTTGAAAGATCCTTTTGTTTATTTCATCGCAAATGCAAAACAAATGTAAAGAGGGGAAACTCATTTTTTAAGCATCTGCTATTATCATTGTCCTTATACTACCCATTACTTTACAGTAGACATTAATATACGTATACGTAAAATAACCACAATAGAAATGCATACGCTTGCACGTTAAATGCAGGTCATTTAACGTAATTCAACGCTCATATAAAGTAGACATAAAATTAAACTAAAACCATTACCGCCAGCGAATTCCGTAATGGAGTGTTTCTGCTACTAAACATGGACCGTGAATCTGTCTGTGTGTGTGTGTGTGTGTGAGCTTGTGTGTATGTGTGTGTGTGTCCGTGAGAGAGAGAGAGAGAGAGAGAGAGAGAGAGATTCACGGTTGTTAACCAACCATCAAAAGAGTTACTAATAAAAAAGGTTAACCGTTGACAAATGTAATGAATTTAAACGATTATAGAAAATTAATTTCATTGGAGATTTGATTTGGGTGTGAGTTGTGTAAAAAATACAATTATGAAAAAATAGAGATGAATCCAAGGTAATCTTTACATGTTTTCAACTGGCAGTTACAGGAACTATTGACAGCATTTTCCCTTACATTATATATGCAGTTTTCTTAACCCTAGTACACAAACCCTGGGTGAAATTCTCCCAGTACGCATGTGGTGATCGACGTGATTCATATGTTTGGTAATGCTGTTCTGGTCTGTCGTTTTCACTTTTCAGTAGCTTCACTGTTTTGTGAGTCTTGGTGAAAGGTATATGGTCTCGCTAACTCAGTGGAATTTTCCTATAATAGGAAGTTTTATGCATTTCGAGTGGATTTCTCCTGACGTTTGCGTTCCAGGTGTTACTAAATCTGGGTGGAAATCTCCCGACCTTTGTGTTACCTTAACTATTTGTGAAATCTTATGTGCATGTCCTTTTCATCTTCAGGCAACATTTAGTGATTATTTATAACCTATTGTGAACAATAATAAACAACCATGGCCATTCCTACTAATTTCTTCACTGGGAGGTGTGCCAAGCCAAAGTGCCCTCGTCACCTGTGCCCTGTCTGTGGTGACTATGTAAAGGTAAGATATACCAAGCAGTAGAGTAATGTATGTGTGATGTTTTCGCATCATTTGTGCCTAAATTAATCTTGGTAAAATTGTAAATTATATATATATATATATATATATATATATATATATATATATATATATATATATATATATATATATATATATATATATATATATATATATATATATATATATATATATATATATATATATATATATATATATATACTTTTTTATGACTAACGAAAAAATACCCTTATTTATGTTTGGCTCCCAGTGGTGGTAGAGGGCTGGAACGCAGGAAAGGCAGGCTCCTACGATCTCTACGTCAGCACACAAAAGGAAAAGTGCTTCGCGCCAGTATTTCTTTTTTTATGAATATTTAGGTTTTAAGTCATGTTTCAAAATTGTCATTTTTTTTAATCAAGAAAGGTATTAATTTAAAGTACAAATTTAGTTTATTGTGTTTCAATTCAAAGAAGAAGAGTTATTTTTTCCACTGTGTGTTTGGTAATAAAAAAAATTAAAGGGAAGTATTTTATTAAAATTTTCCAAAACTGGGTGAAATTCTCCCTGAGCTTGTGTTCGTGTGACACGAATCATAGGGTTCGCGTTTTGGGTTCTGTCATTTACATCTTTTCCGTTTGACCACAATAATGCTCACGCTTCATTTCCTCATCTTATAACTATTCTATATCACCGTATTAGTAAATAAAATATCTAAACGTCCAAATAGCTGTATGGAGTGAATTGCATACTGCTAGTCGATGACCCACGCTTGTTTAAACTGTTCTCACAGGGTTTGTTTTCAAACATTCACAGATTGCCTTTATTTGCGAGACTGGCTTACCCATGACAGGGAAGGCTTTTACATTGAAACTGTTGGGATACTTGGAACTTTCATTAAAAAATCACAGAGAAATTACTTTGCCCTACTATTCGATAAAAGACAGCGACCCCCAGATGAATTCGTCAGAATTTTATGGCTTGGTCCTACGGATTTTAGGTCTTGTTTATTCTGTTCTCGAACAGTATGTATATGTATGTAAGGAAATTGAGCAATTTGCTCTTGCGCACGAGAGAGAGAGAGAGAGAGAGAGAGAGAGAGAGAGAGAGAGAGAGAGAGAGAGAGAGAGAGAGAGAGAGAGAGCCAATTAAAATACATCATACCGACCAAAAAATGGGGAAAAATTTTACCCTTAATACCATTTTCCCCTGTATTTGTCTTGGATGTCGAAATATGGTGAAATGGTTCCCATGGTAACTGTTCTAAGAAAGCGATATACAGAATCAAGAGAGAGGAGTGCCAAGGAAATAAAACGAGTAAAAAATGCGCCGAAGTTTCTTCGGCGCAATCGAGTTTTCTGTACAGTGTATAATAAAGGCCACTGAAAGTAGATCTATCTTTCGGTGGTCTCGGTATAATAGTGTATGAGCCGCGGCCCATGAAACTTTAACCACGGCCCGGTTGTGGCCTATCCTATATCGTTGCCAGACGCATGATTATGTCTAACTTTAACCTTAAATATAATAAAAACTACTGAGGCTACAGGGCTGCGATTTGGTATATTTGATGATTGGAGGGTGGATGATCAACATATCAATTTGCAGCCCTCTAGCCTCAGTAGTTTTTAAGCTCTGAGGGCGGACAGAAAATGTGCGGACAAAATACAGTGCAGCAGAATAAAGTGTGGACGGACAGACAAAGCCAGCACAATAGTTTTCTTTTACAGAAATCAAAAGTAATTGGTCTCATTTCTTTATAATTAAGATAAAATTATGTAACAGTCTTGTTTGCCACGTATAATAACATATTGTTATTATTGTATCTCTGGGTGAATATCAAGAGACTCTTTAAGTACTGACTGGGGACCTTGCTACTTGTGATTAATAATAATAATAATAATAATAATAATAATAATAATAATAATAATAATAATAAACCAACTCTGCTAAAGTAACTGCTTTTAGTCAATTGATGTTTTGTAGCAGTTAAACGGTCCTTCCAAGAAAAGGAAGGTATTTCTTGAGCTTTGCACAATTTTACTTTGTTTATTGGTGTGTCCTATATACAGTGACTATATATAAAGCAGAGAGATTAAAGTTGGTGTCTCCCATAATTGTCATCTCTGCTGATATTAACAAAATCCGATAACCGGATCTTTTGCTGAATGTTCGATTTGTTTTCATGTGTTGCAGACAATCACTAAAAATCACTTGACTATTACTGGAATGAATTAAGTGATCTCAAAACACAAGAACATTTGGGGAGAGCTTATTGACTTGCGTCTAGATGATGTAAAAAGTG
>NC_089783.1:40496624-40509124 GCF_040412425.1 Macrobrachium rosenbergii | reverse complement strand
TATATATATATCTCACTCTCTCTCTCTATCTCTATCTCTCTATATATATATATATATCTCTCTCTCTCTCTCTAGGTTAGAACATTATAGGATAGGATATACTACAGTATAAACCAGTGTGTGTTCTGAAATTGCAATCCTTTAATGGACAGACGGTTGTTTGTTGATAGAAATTGGAAAACAGGGAAATATTAAACAGTTCAGAGAGAGAGAGAGAGAGAGAGAGAGAGAGCTAGACACATGAAATTTAATAAGATCCTTTAACGGTTGTTTGTTGAACAAACTGAGGATTAAAATAGACAAAAGATAACGTAATACATCGCTCAAAAGGTTTTCCATTTAATAAAACACTGATTGTCTCAGCAGCACAAAACGAGAAGAAGAGGAGAAATGGCAGTAATAACCGCCAAAAGGTTAGAACTACCGACAACAATTGCATCCGTTAACTCTTATTATTTGACGATGTCGAGAGCAATGAACAAGTGCTTTTAGAACCGAACTGATTCCCGGGTGACCTTCAGAGCTCTGCGGAGCAATTAATCAGTGGGCGATTTGATGGTATTGCTTTAGTTTACCGGCGAAATGAAAATTCTCCATTCCGGCAATAAAGGCTAACAGGAAACCGTTCGCTTCTCGAGGCCACGCGCCGTTTTCTACCTACGATGAATCAAAAGCTGAAATTGATCACCGGCGTTTGATTTGCTTGACTCTGTACAGAACGGGGCATGTAAACATCAGACTGGTTGAACATTCATTCGTTTTGTGTCAGTGATTCTTTTGAAAAGTGTATTTTTCGTTAGATTTAGACACAAGTAATTTACTGAGTTGAATTGTATTTAAAACATCATATAACTCAACAGAGAGAGAGAGAGAGAGAGAGAGAGAGAGAGAGAGAGAGAGAGAGCGTGGTTTGCATATTCCGAAGCATTGTTTTATTTAAATGCACACAATTCTATACAATAATGCAATACATGTTTCATTATGTCATTTTGCAGGATGAATCTGTTTCTTTATCATTTCAGGATGAATTTTTTTTTTACATTAAAAATTCTCTAGTTTCAGTTACACATCCACATAACATACTTACAATCACAGGAATTAATGACCGACAGTAACACTAGTGGTAATATTGAACGTACCCTATCCCCCACGCTTATTTGTTACAGTTTCTTCTTTTTTTATTTGATTGAAAAGGCCTGCCTTTTAAAGTACGTGAGCACTGATAGCCCAATTACAGGATACAGTGTAGCTCCTGTAACAGATATTTCGATATTTCCGGTGAGCGCTGGTGTAACTATTACCTCTAAGATATAACTGAAAAGGCTCAATCACTTAGATTATTTATGACCTGAAGTGAAGTAGAAACGTAAAGGTTAAAATGTACCGCATTGAGAAAAGTACGTTAAACTGACATTCTTTCGAACCCAGTCCTGCAGAGTTGTGCTTAATCTATTTAGGCCACTGAGCGATTAGCATTCGAGTTTCCCAACCACAGTAGTTATACGTTAATACAACTGCCGACTCTGATTCCAAAATATCCTGTAAATAGGTTGAACATTTTGTGTGATCTACCACGTTATGTTTATTCGCAAACCAACAATGCAAACGAGAGACAAGAAACATATAATACGGAAAATATGAGCGACATGATTCAGAGGATGTGAGGATCTGAGCTTAAGATGCAGTAAAGAATCGTGTCCTATCACGGGAGTCAGAACCAACACAATCATAATCTAGGAGGCAGTTCAAACAGGATCCAATACTAATCATGAATATAACATCTGCAACGCAATCCTGGATGAGGCAATACCGGAACTGAACATGTTCACAATACATGGTTTCCTACGTTGGGGAGACATATAAGATCTCTTGTGCTTACATACGAGACTGATATATAATAATAATAATAATAATAATAATAATAATAATAATAATAATAATAATAATAATAATAATAGTCTGGAGTGTAGCAAGTGCCATTTGTTTTGGCTGTATATTATGAAGGATGAAACGAATGCGTGGGCTGATTTAGTAAATTCAAGGGTATTTTAAAACAAGAAAATAAGGCTGTTTGAAATGCATCTGTGATGGAATAGTATAATAAGCAGAAAACAATGCGTTAACGAGAGCAATGATTCTAAAATAATAGACAGTATTAATAAAAGGTTAAGTACATAGAAGAAAAGATTGAAAATTTTGGGTAGAATTCAAGTTTAGTGTTGCTTGTTGCAAGCTTAAATTTGACTGTAAGTGGTTAGAATAAAGAAAGATGAATTTATCAGAAGCAAAAATAAACTTTTTGATGTTTGTGTATTAAAACACTAAATAATATATGGTGTAAAAATCTCAGTAAGATCGTAATTTAACTTTTTTTCTGGAGAATGTAGTTGCAGTTTCATTTGTGTAAAATAATAAAGATATTTATTTATGGTGAATAATAATAATAATAATAATAATAATAATAATAATAATAATAATAATAATAATAATAATATTGCATTTTTCACTTTTTAGTGAACGTTATTACAGTTCTCATTTTGTATAAGATAACATGGAAAATTTTATTACAGTGAATAATAATAATAATAATAATAATAATAATAATAATAATAATAATAATAATAATTAATGATTATAAGTGATTAAAGTGACAACTTGATTTTGTACGCGCACTGAAAAATTTCTTCCAGTTTCAATGACAGAAAACAAAGCAATTGCAGTTTCAGGTCCAGTCAGAGAAAATACTCGATCGTAAGAGTGAGGAGAAAGGGAGTGTTTTCACCCCATGCAGGATCCGCATGCTAACTGTTTCCCCTCCGGTCCTGTTGAATTCTTCCCCTCTCCCCTCTCTAAGTTTAGCCGTTTCTGTTCCATCCCCTTCTTCCGTTTCACTTAACCTCCTCCAACTCTCCATCCTCCCTCGGCAAAGAAATGCCCAGCCGTTTATTCTCATCAGGACAAATGTCTCTCTCTTTTTTTTTTTTTTTTTATCCTTTTTCCATCCAGCTCAGAATACATGATTTATACAGTCGCTGCTGATCTCAACATATGCACCCAGAGGAGAATATATATATTTCTTGGAAGATATGAATGTGAGGTAACGCCGTCAACAATGGAGTTACATTAATATGAAACGCCGTGGTTGGGAAAACCACCTTCGGGAGACTAACGCCTTTGTAACTGATGAAAACCTTCCGAGAAGGAGGGCGTACGTGAAATAAATTCCTTTGTGGCCGGGAAAAGACTTTAGGAATGAGTCTGTGGTTAAAAATAAAGACCTTTGTGGTTGTCGCAGCTTGAAAAAGGAACGATCTTTAGAAAACAATCACTGTGGAACGTAAATATATACAAATAAGAAGCGCCTGTATCCTTAAGGCTCAAATTATTGTAGAAGATAAAATCTTCAAAGACCTCGACGTCCCTGAGGTTGAATTATATCTCACGAGGAAGCACCTCGAAGCAGTTAGTGACCCCGTGGCTGAATTAAGCCTGAGGAAAAAATACTTCTTACATTTTAACTGAGCTGTGACTGAAATAACTAGAGAGTAACTCCTTTGTGAAGGGAATAACCTTACAAACGAGGCGCATCAGAAACAAATAATTAGAGATACATTGTTTAGCTGGAATACCGTTAAAAATTAGATGCTTCCAAAGGCTATTATTATACACCTTTGCAATTGAAATGACCCCAAAAACTAAAAAATAAGTAAAATTTTGACTAGAAAGGAATTGGAAACGCCTTGAGAGCCAGGGTAACATCGGGAAGCTGAAGAACAAGAAAAAAACAAGTAAATAATGCGCCGAAGTTTCTTCGGCGCAATCGAGTTTTCTGTACAGCGTATAATCAAGGTCACCGAAAATAGATCTATTTTTCAGTGGTTTCGGTATAATGCTTTATGAGCCGCTGCCCATGAAAATTTAACCACGGCCCGGTGGTGGCCTGTCCTACATCGTTGCCAGGCGCACGATTTGGCTAACTTTAACATTAAATAAAATGAAAACTACTGAGTATAGAGGGCTGCAGTTTGGTACGTTTGTTGATTGCAGGGTGGGTGATCAACATACAAATTTGCAGCCCTCTATCCTCAGTAGTTTTAAAGACCTGAGGGCGGACAGAAAAAGGGCGGACGGACAGACAAAGCCGGCACAATAGTTTTCTTTTACAGAAAACTAAAAACAATCTACGTCTTTAGTTGGAACATTCATAATGAAAGTGTATAGCTTTACAAGAAACAATTCCACGTCGTATCATCAACATGACTGTCAAGAGAATGAAATTATGCAATGAACTGCGTAGAAAACGTGAAAATGTTTGGAAAATGTAAGCAAGCTCTATTCGTGAATAAATGTATTTCGCTCGTAGACATGAACAAACATCCATGGTCTTTGATTCAAATTTCACATTCGAATAATGTCCAAGATATTGCAGTTCAACAATAGTCGAAACATTTCACAGTAATATAGCGTAGTTTATTTTAAATAAGTCTATTTTTGAGGGATTTTTTTAATCAAGTTGATATATAGACCATCAAATGTTTAAATAAAAATTGTTTTATTATTACAATCTGTGTCAAACATCTATCGAAAGAACCTGGCATCTATAAAAATATCGCTAAAAAGATTAACAGCTCTGTAAAAACTTCTCTTTTTTAAAGAAATTTTCATAAGGCGTTTCACCAATTTTCTTGAGTTCTATGAGATCTGAAAAAAAAGGCAACGGAATTATTTTTGAAATTTTTTTGCATTCTGGGAATAAGTGGGTTTTTCAATTTCAAGTCTTTTTCGTGACACGCTCTTATGTAGATCACAACAATTAATTATTTTTTGTAATCCCAAACGTTATAAATATCCTCATCCATTAGGATGAATGCTGAACGCTATTCTTTAACCAAAGGAGTAAAACCTTATTGCCACAACGCTTCAAAACGCAATTTGGACACACAACATTTCATAGCAATGATAATGACTGGAAAATAACTATCTACTTATTTGCATAAACCTGCATACATTTACAAGTTAAAAGTATATTGCTCCGTGTCTTACAAACTGGGGATAGGAGGCATGTTTAAATTTAAGTCATCATGATGAAACACTAAGAGAGAGAGAGAGAGAGAGAGAGAGAGAGAGAGAGAGAGAGAGAGAGAGAGAGAGAGAGAGAGAGAGATACAGGATCCCTAATTATAGACCTTTGCAGCTGAATGGATGAAAAGGGAATCCTGGTATTGATATGCCCGTGATAAAACACATTTTGGAAAAGTGGTCAGACACAAGAAAGTGTTTTAGAGTGCCCATATTTATCGTTTTTCATCGATGCTTTCCAGAATGGAATGGAAAACTGTCGCGCAGACAAAAAAAAAAGGGGGGGGGCTGTAAATAATGAAACATAAGTTAAAGCCGAAAGGATGGAAGAAGAAACAAGAGAATTACAAATACGACTTCTGAAGGGTTCTATAGAGATCGAGAAAAGATAAGAATGAAGAATATATTGAATGACAACGAGACTAAGAGGCTTTATGGAATACACTCGTAGGTGAGAAGAAAACCAACGACAATTTATAAAAAAAAAAAAAAAAAAATAAAATCTACTTTCAACTGGTAGGCGAGAAAATTAGTTAAATTCCTGAGGGTCTGCTCTAGCATAATAGGCTGCTGACATAATAAAAATAATAAAACAAGATCTTTGAAGTTTCAGTCGGAATGGACCAATGTATTTGCAATACAAAACAAGTAGAACAATGAGCCGAACTTTCTTCGGCGCAATCGAGTTTTCTGTACAGCCGCTACTGTGTATAACCATGGCCACCGGTATAATGCTGTATGAACCGCGGCCCATGAAACTTTAACCACGGCCCGGTGGTGGCCTATCCTACATCGTTGCCAGACGTACCAATATGGCTAAATTTAACCTTAAATAAAATATAAACTACTGAGGATAGAGGGCTGCAATTTGGTATGTTTGGTGACTGGAGGGTGGATGGTCAACATACCAATTTGCAGCCTTCTGGCCTCAGTAGTTTTTAAGATCGGAGGACGAAGAGAAAAAGAGCGGACAGAAAAAGTGCGGACGGACAGACAAAGCCGGCACAATAGTTTTCTTTTACAGAAAACTAAACGCTTGTGTGTTTCCAAAAACACGCAAGCACGGATATGCAAACTGGCTCGATTATACATTGGATAAACTAATGTCCTTGTTTGGTGTGACCGTTCCATAACCTATGCAAGGTAGGCTGCCGTTTTGAAAAACCCATTATTTTTTTAACCTTTTTAGTCAAATGGTATTTTCAGTAATGAGCATTACGGTAAAATACTATCGGCGAAAGGCTATATGTTTATAGGTTTTCCATTACCTATATATAATAACTCTAGTATAATAAACCTTAATCTAACGTATATTTACCTAACTTTACTGCTATTGCTCACAAAGATAATCAGGAAAATAATTAAACTGATATCAGAATGAATTCAACTTTTTCCCATTATAACGCACCTTATATGTGTGTTATACCTAGTGTGTTGGTTAAAGTAATGTCTAGTAATATGCTTGTTTTTGCGCCTTGTTGTAATTTAATTAGTCTACCATAATATGTCTATAAATGTTTTTAATTATTTGGAGTAAATTAAATTTGTCAATACTCCCTCTATATCGTCAACTTCAAATAGCCAGAAATCTTTCTTACTCTTCAATTTTAGGGAAGGCAGCAATCAATCTACATGTTTTTCAAGTAGTATATATAAAAAGAATCACATTTTAGTTTTCTGAAAAGAAAACTATTTTGCCGGCTTCGTCTTTCCGTCCGCACTTTTTCTGTCCGCCCTCAGATCTTAAAAACTACTGCGGCTAGAGGGCTGCAAAATGGTATGTTGATCATCCACCGTCTAAAAATCAAACATACCAAATTACAGCCCTCTAGCCTCAGTGGTTCTGGCAACGATATAGGGTAGGCCACCACCAGGCCGTAGTTAAAGTTTCATGGGTTACGGCTCATACAGCATTATACCGAGACCACCGAAAGATAGAGCTATTTTCGGTGGCCTTGATTATAGGATGTACAGAAAACTCGATTGCGCCGAAGAAACTTCGGCGCACTTTTTACTTGTTTATACATCACTTCACTGCCTTTTATATCTCGTCGTGAACTTCACGTTACATGACTTGAGAAGAAATCAAAGCTTGTGTTGATCCTAATTCCGATTAAAAAAGTGAGTAAAATCGAACGCAGATGTTTAAACCAAGGTTTCATTTTGTCGTGGTTCAGTAAATGCATAAGACTTGAACTGAAGCGAAATACAGGAAGGATGCTTCAAGGTAAAATTGCTTCTTAACTGTTGAAACGACGATAAAATCGGTAATATATCTTGGCATATTGAGAGCATTTAACTTTGGCTTCATAACGGCAGATAAATGTTATACCTTTCCATTCCTAAAGCGACATTCCTGGAACTTACCCAGTCGATAGTAAATGGGATATTTTATTGCAAAAAAAAAAAGAAGAAAAAAAAAAGGTTGGAATTCGAGTAGCTTAATAACACTACTGTATATATAACAGGAAGTTTATGAATTTTCATTGCACTGTTATTTCATTCCTAAATTCATTTCATTAAGCAAAGACCTCCGTAGCGGAGTAGTGCCGTCTCCTAGCAATTGATTCATAGTACAACTGCGGGAATTTCCTCCTGTTACACCTTTCAAACCTTTTACTGTCAATTTCCGTTTCACCGCTGAATGACCTCATAGGTCCCAGTGCTTGGCATTCGGTCTAAATTCTATATCCACTTTAGTTCAATTAAGCCAAGATAAAAATACACTTTAATTTCTACAACAGTTCATTACAAATAACAAAGAATTTCTAGTAAGGATATCTTCCCTGTTGTTTAGTTTCGGTAAAGTAAAATTTATGTTTTGTTTTTATCGACAGTCAGGCAGAACGCAAAAAAAAAAAAAAAGTCAAATTTAAACGCAAAGACGCAATAGAATCAAGAAATTATTTAGTCTCTGTGCATTATCTTACTTCAATATATTTTGTTAGACTGTAAAATGAACTTAGGATGGGAGCGGAGAAAGTCCCATTAATTTGGTTCTATAAAATACCTGAAACATTGTCATATTTCTCGATTACCTGCGGAAGGCGAGATTGATTTCTATTTTTCTTTTCGAACTACAATTATATCTAGAAAAAAAAAAAGCTCAAAAGTAATCTGAGTGACATGCGACATTAAGTCTCGCCACCGTTCCAGCTACTATTTCATTTCTCTTGGCAAAAGAGTGAACGAGAAATGAATTTTTGTCTGAGGCAGGGAATTATTGAACAGCCCCGAAGCAACAAAACATCAAACGCTTTGCAACGAACTTTCATCAAAATTGCAATTTTTCCCTTCTTTTGTTGTTGCACTGAAAAAGAAAAGGTTGATTGCATAAAAGCAAAGAGATGAGAATAGACTATACTCGATGTCGACTTCTCTCCAAATGTTTGGAACGATATATTTTTTTTTTCCAAATTGTCACGATCAGAAGTGAAGTGTACACGCACATTCATGTAGGTATTAGTGAATAAACGGTCACCAATTCTTTCATAAAATGGAAAACTGCAGTATCTGCAAAATTTTCGAAATTGAGATAAGCCACCTACTGGGCTCGTGAAACACTAATACACAAGTTACTGCAGTTTCAGAATAATTCTTCAATGCTTTCCACGAGTATTTAGGGGGTCCCATTTGCAGTTTCTGCAAAATCAGTAATAAGGCAAGGGAGTTTCTACCATTTTTCTCAGTTTTGTATTTTTGCAGATACTACAGTCTTCCATTTTAGGGCAGTATTATCCTTTCCTGAAAGAATGGAAGACTTTATTTCTTGCCGTTTTCTTAAACAAAGAATGGAAGACTTTATTCCTCGCCGTTTTCTGAAACATATGCTTATTTAGTTATACTCTGAGCAAAGATTGTCAACATGCGTCATTTTCCAGAAATCTGAATTTTTCTCTACCTTCGTAGACGGTTGAAAATTTTCTTACCAATACTAACATTCGAACAGACGTATTGGTTCTTTATTTTTTAATGAAACTGTGAGTTATGTTTATATTTCATTTTAAAAACCCGTTGTTCCATGATAATAAGAGAAAAGGTACAGACACGCCTGGTAATTGAATTAATCTTCTTCGCTAGCATAGTAAATTGTTATTATTGCCTTTTCTGTTTTTTTTATAGCATTTTAGTCTTTCCCAACTGAAATCAAATAAGATAAATGTACGCTAGTCGCGTGCAAAATCATTAATCGCAATTTCATCTTGAACCATTCTGAGACTAAGTGATAAGCGAAATAATGTACTTTTGGAGCCTTCAATTTCACCTTGAAACTGAAGAAAAATGGAGTTTAACATACATTTCAGTTCATACAGAGGCAAATAATTACAGCAAATGGAAAACAAACTACTATGGAGTACAGGCAATTGAATTGTAAAATAAACAAGTAAAAAATGAGCCAAACTACTTTGGAGTACAGGCAATTGAATTGTAAAATAAACAAGTAAAAAATGAGCCAAGCTACTTTGGAGTACAGGCAATTGAATTGTAAAATAAACAAGTAAAAAATGAGCCGAAGTTTCTTCGGCGCAATCGAGTTTTCAGGACAGCCGCTACAGCGTATAATCAAGGCCACCGAAAACAGATCTATCTTTCGGTGGTCTCGGAATGCTGTATAAGCCGACGCCAATGAAACTTTAATCGCGGCCCGGTGGTGGCCTATCCTATATCGTTGCCAGAAGCACGATTACGGCTAACTTTTTCCTTAAATAGAATAAAAACTACTGAGGCTAGAGGGCTGCAATTTGGTGTGTGATGATTGGAGGGTGGATGAATAACATACCAATTTGCAGCCCTCTAGCCTCAGTAGTTTTTAAGATCTGAGGACGGACAGAAAAAGTGCGGACAGAAAAAATTCGGACAGACAAAAGTGCGGGCGGACAGACAATTCCGGCATAATAGTTTTCTTTTACAGAAAACTACAATACATTAAATCATCACAAGTTATCTATTTTTTTTTCTCTCTCTCTCTCTCTCACATACACACACACACACACACACACACTTTTAATAGTGTGAAATGTTAAATAAAAGGAATTATGGATTCTATTTCACAAGACCGCATTGCTCTTAGTTCCTTTCTTATTGTAATATAAGAGAACATTATAAAAAAGTCAGACAAATCCGACTAAAATTCTAAATTTTTGCTGCAAATTTTTAAAATTCTTATTCTAAATTTGAAAATCATTCATCCCTTATCCAGCTACTTACCCTTCTGATACCCGGTAATATAACCATTATCACCATGATATTTTGGCCATGTAGAACCTTTTACCAACCAGAAGAGGGATAATCTATAAATAACGATTCGACTCTAATTCGAATTCCTCTGGCATTAATGGATTAATAGAGCTCCAGTCTCATCCAGCACAGGCTAATATGGGTTTATTTATTTATATAAAGGTCCTTCCAGCTATTTTCAAATTATACACTCTTTAGCCAATCTGTATATATTTCAAAGTTTCCCTAAAGGGTTTCTTCTTCAGATATCCGTCATCGGGAATCCATTTCTAACGCTAGCGGATCCAGGGGCGGGGGGCACCTAGTCACATGCCCCCCCATGAAAAATAATGACAAAATAATGATTTGAAGATTTAATAATAAAATTTTAAGAAAAAATTATAATAATAACAATAATGATAATAATACACATACATATTTATGTGTATAATGTAGTATATATATATATATATATATATATATATATATATATATATATATATATATATATATATATATATATATATATATATATTATATATATGTAATATATATATATATATATATGCATGTATGTATATTATGAAAATTGGTGCCCACCCCACGAAATTTTTTTGGATCTGCCAGTGATTTCTAATACGGATCTCATGGTAAAGATTTTTGACACTGCTATAAAATCCTGATATATTTTGAAACGTGTATAATTAATAGTTCCCATCGCATTTATTATGAATTATAGTCTGGTAAAATCATATCTGAACCTTAAACTTACAACCCTTCCTATCATCTTGATAAAAATTCACAATGTCCCACAAGTTTACGAGGAAACGGATAATGGAACCTAGTAGCCTAACTCTATAGTCAACTGTGCTTCCATATGCTTTTAAAACTATGAACTTCTAATCAATAGCTAACAACATTCATCAAAATTCAGCTTTTGAAAATGTCGCTATGGTCTAAAAATATAAATATTAATGACAAATCCCCTCTTCACGGCTATGTCTCACCAAGATTCTCACTGTAGCGTATTTATCTTTATTCTAATACATAAGAATAACACACAACGACCGGGAGCCTTAAAATGATAGATTCAGACAAAGAAGAAAACAGCTTACTATTTTTGATAAATTATGGGATATTCTTGGTTATATCGGCAGCAGAATATATTTTAATTATGCTGTTAAACAGAGAATTACATGAAACTACTATCGGTGATATGGTTCTCTTGACTCCTCTAGTCCATTTGTCCTGGACTTAATTCCCTTGTAATTTCTGTTGGTGAGTATTGGAACAGGACCAACGGGGCTGTCTGTCCAGCTGGCAAGGATTCCAGCAGAACCCGCTAATTGATTAACGATGCTTTGCTCTTATACAACTCGTGGCGCCTGTTTTAGCAACCATAAATCAATCAATCAGTCTTTTATACTAGTGACATTGATAGGAGCATTGTTTTATGAGTGTCTCAAAATTATAAAACTATATTTTTTCAAGACTTTAATTGCAGAAATTTTTGGTGAATATAATTCTCAATATTAGGAAACTTTACATTTTCCTTAAACAAATCGGTTTATAAGTAGGATGGAAATTAACAATATAATGTTAAGACACACTGGAGTCAGAATTATTAGAGGTTAGTCCGCTAACTGATTAATGATGCTTTGCTTCTACACTAGTGACATTGAAAAGAGTATTGTTTTACGAATATGTCTCAAATTATGATACTACGTATTTCAAAGAATTTAATTGGAGCATTTTTTGTGAATAAAATTCTTAAAATCAAGAAACCCAACATTTTCTTAAAACAAAAAAAATCGGTTTATAAGAAGGAAATCTACCAATATAACGAAAGTGAAGAGCCAAGGGAGACAGAATTAGGTTATTGGAGGTGAATAAACCAATGACGACGATAAAACCAAATCAGATTCACTCCCAGAGCGACAAGAATTCATCAGATATCCAATGTGTGAATGCTTAATTTGCTTCTGGTCAGAGTTCAGCGATAGGATTCAAGCTTATAATCTGGCATGTGTAATGGGTGCGTTAGGTTTAAAATCTCTTTTCGACGAGCAAGTTAGAAAACCATTATTGTTTTCTCGGGGTATCATGCCGAATCCAAAAGAAATTATACTAGGCTTTAATAGATAGGTCTGTAATCTGAAAAAAAAAAAAAAAAAAAACTATGGATCTCTCTCTCTCTCTTTTTT
>NC_089783.1:40489124-40494124 GCF_040412425.1 Macrobrachium rosenbergii | reverse complement strand
TACAGTGCCTTGGTGTATTGTGCAGTGTTTGATTTAGTTTCTCGCTCATTTTCCTACAGGTTTAAAACTCGATCATTCTAAGATTAACACTATATCAGATGTTCCATATTATGTAAGTAGACTTTCCTTGTGAAAGTAACTCATTTCTTTAAAAAGGTGATTGAACTTTTTAGTTTTCTGTCAAATAAAACTACAGATGGTTTTGTCTGTCCACCCTCAGATCTTAAAAACTACTGAGGCTAGAGGGCTGCAAATTGGTATATTGATCATCCACCCTCCAATCATCAAACATACCAAATTGCAGCCCTCCAGCCTCAGTAGTTTTTATTTTATTTAAGGTTAGGTTTGGCCATGGATCGTGCGTCTGGCACCGCTAGAGGTGCCACCCACCGACGTATCCCCACTTGACTGCATCTGGGGAGCAACTGATCGCTGCCCGGTCGTGGCTGAGAGTTTCATACTGCAGCGCATCGAGAGTTTCGTACAGCATTATAAGCTGTACAGAAAACTCGATTGCGCATTTTTTACTTGTTTTCTTTAGCCATTCCTATCACTATTTACAACTCCTTGCTCTACGGCTGCCAAAAAGTCATCATTACAAAGTCAAATTACTCTTAAGTCCCTCTGGAGCCAGAGTTGCTCATTTCAGCACTGTCAGCATGAATAGAAACATAAAACAATATTCACTTAAAATTATTTCCAGTCTTCCTTGTTTCTGACTGCGGTCAAAGCTGATTTACTGTACTGTGAATGTGCAGGTTCTTCCCTAGATGGCAAACTCACTGATATGCTATTGAGACACTATATCCCATACCTATCGGAAATGCATTGGTCAGAGATATTACCCTTGTTAAGAGGTGAAGTTAGACCACCCGTTAAGACTTCCTTATCCGCACTTATGATAACCTCGACCAAAGAAAGACTCACGAGGTTCAAATTTAATTGCTTATATAATTTTTCAACTTTCTCCAAGCAATATTAATTTTCCCGTTCCAGTAATTAAAAATCATATGAACTACCTTTCCTCGCAATGCACTAGTATAATGTCATTTTGAAATAGATTCATATTCAGTTAAATTCACAGATGGCATATTAAACATATGAAAGAAAAGGAAGGTCAGTGAACAATAAAATTCTCAAAATACTGGAATGCCAACTGGAAATGTTGGCATTTCTCGTTGTCTCTCATATGCATGAGGTACTCATTCATCCCCCCCCAAATAAAATAAAAAATAACATTAAGCTTCTTAAGTACTCCAATAACCACCATTCAGTCGCACTAATTGGCAGTACAGGAGCAATTGTTCGCGAGAAATGAGTCTAATAATTAAAAAGTCATTACTTGTCTGCAGGTCTCATTTAGAAAGTCCTTTAAAGAGGCTTGGGGTCCTATTAGTAGTCGTAAGAGGATTTGGTTGCAAGCTCTGTTTTCATTTCTCTGAACTGGGCATTAACAGTCGACTGGGAGACAGTGTTTTTTTTTTTTTAAAGGAAGGAGTACTGAAGCAGTTATTGGACAGTAAGAATATTATTTCGTTTTCCAACATTTATTTTGTAATTCATAATTGAAAGGATTACTGTTAATTTTGTTGGGTAGTAGTTGCTGTACAGGTTTCTCCTTATTATAAAATTCCGATTATGTTAGTAGACTCAGACGTTCAAGGACTATAAGGAAAATAGATGTGACTGAAACAAGGAGAGATGTTTAGGGAGTAAATTCAACACATGCTGTTCTACCAAAATGTTTTACGTCCTATTGAAATTTGGGTCACTAAATTGTCAATAGTAATATCACTACTGGTATACAGAATTATTCGAAGCTTTGCAATTCGAAGTAATCTGCGTATAAAACTACTGCATTTCAAAGTTTCTCATTTCGCAGAAATAATCTGGAAATTGTTTTCGGAAAAAAGAGACGCTAAAGAAGAAAAACTTAAATAAAGGGCCCCTATATAGCTTTGTTTTTCGCAGAAATAATCTAGAAAATTTTTTTCTGGTAAAAATAATATTAAGAAAGAAAGAACTGCATAAAGGACTCTTTAAACAATGTTATACCAAACTTTACAGTAAAAGAAAAATGGTGACTGTAGCGAAAGACAGACGGTTTTGTGTAGTTCAGAGTACGCTTTATATCAACCGTCTCAAATACTAATCTTGTTGCCACAGTGACTCCTCTTTCCTTCCAGATCTTTCGCAAGGACTTATCAACCGTCCTTGATGTATCTATTCTGTCTCCCATCACTTCGTATGTCCCACCATCATCAGATTATATTCAGTCCATATACCTCTACAAATCAACTATTTTCATTCTTGGTATTTTCACTGGTCCATCATACAGGCTTTCATTTACCCAAATGATCTTGATTATTCTAACACTCACTCGTCACTTCCAGATTTCATGCATTAGAAAAGCTCTTAAACTTCTCTAGTCTCTGCCAATCGCTTCCACAGTCATTAATAACCGCTGGAAAAACTACTAATTGGAGAACAAATATATTCAAAAGCACAAACGCTTTCGGAGCGTCGTGCTCCACTCTGAAGAGGGAGCATTACGCTCTGAAACTGCCTGAATATATTTGTTCTCCAGTTTGTGGATTTTTTTTTTAAGTTTCAAATGTCGATACTCTGTTACCGGCATAATCATAATTGTATTATCTGAAAACATTTGCCATTCCTCTAGTCCTCTATCATAACCTCCATACGACCTCTATCATCGCTGACCTTCGCAGAGTTATATCTGCTTTTTCTTCCAGGTTCTGTCATAACTCTATCCGTAAGACTATTCAACAACCATTCAGAATTAGCACTCACTAGTTCTTCATTGGAGGGGTGGGTAGAGCTCTCGGCTAGCACGCTGTTGGACCAGCGTTCGACTCTCCGACCGGCCAATGAAGAATTAGAGGAATTTATTTCTGGTGATAGAAATTCATTTCTCGTCATAATGTGGTTCGGATTCCACAATAAGCTGTAGGTCCCGTTGCTAGGTAACCAGTTGGTTCTTAGCCACATAAAATAAATCTAATCCTTCGGGCCCAGCCCTAGGAGAGCTGTTAATCAGCTCAGTGGTCTGGTTGAACTAAGATATATTTAATTTTTTTTTTTTTTATTGAGAATAACGTTCATATAAAAAAAGTTACGCTTTCATTCGCATGTTGTAAAAAAAAAAAAAAACGCAGTTTTTTTCAATCATACAGGGCCGTAATCTTTCTGCAGGTATATGCAGAAACAGTGAGACTGTGAGAAAGTAAGCAAGTGTCCAATGCGTTACACTCTATACAAGCATGTGTGTGCGTGTGTTTGTGTAATGGAGAATGCTTATGTGTGTGCACACTATGCATCAGGGACAGAGATTAAAATAACTACATGATGGAGGAAGCGTTAAACCGTATCAAGTGGAAACATTTTTGGTGTAATATAAGAAAACGTCAGTGGAGGAACATCATATCTTCCAAATGTCTGAAGCACTATGTGGATCGTGCAATAAAATGCAATCCTTATATCCGAAGCTCGTGCATTCAAGGAAACGATCTCGACAGGGTCGTACTAAAAGGTTTTATTGATAAAATAAAAAATAAAAAAAATCCTTCGCATATGATCTTTTTCGTATGCTTGCTAACTTTGATCTGCATGTAAATCTTTGTATTAAACAGTGTTAGTAAAGATGGCATAGGATGTTTGTTGCCTGAATTGCAAACAACATTCACCTGTCTAATTATACAGCAGTCTTGTTAAAAAAAAAAAAATGATGTATATTTTCTGAACGTTACTCTAAATCTAATAATTTTGGAGTGATTCCCATATTACAATGATCATTTCAAACTTTGAGATTAGTTGACAAAAGATACCATGAAGCAGTGGTCTTTTCTAGGCTGTAAACTGAAGGCAGTTTGGAATAAATTACTAAAGTTTGTATATATAAATATATAAATATACATAAATATATATATATATATATATATATATATATATATATATATATATATATATATATATATATATATATATATATATATATATATATATTTCTATATATATATATAGCTATGCTAAATTTCTATCTTAGCCAGGAGCTAATTATCAATCTTAGCCAAAAGCTAAAGAACTATCTTAGCCAAAAGCTAAACATCTCTCTTGGCCAAAAGTTAAGCATCTATCTAAGCCTAAAGCTAGATATCTGTCTTAGCTAAAAGCTAACATCTATCTTAGCCAAAATCGAAACTACTATCTTAGCCAAAAGCTAAATATCTGAGTTAGCCAAAAGCTAAATTTCTACCTCAGGCAAAAGATAATATACGGCATTTTCTTAACTGGATATTAAATGGCTTGTGAAATTCACCACTCTCTCTCTCTCTCTCTCTCTCTCTCTCTCTCTCTCTCTCTCTCTCTCTCTCTCTCTCTCTCTCTGATGGACATATTGTTGTGCACAAAAAAGTATTCAAGACTGCCATTTATGGCAAGAAAGATGTAAAGTATTCAAGACTGTCTTAATAGCAAGAAAAATGTAAAATATTCAAGACTGTCATTTATGGCAAGAAAAATGTAAAGTATTCAAGACTGCCATTTATAGCAAGAAAAATGTATATACTCTTTTAACCGAGCGTAACTCCAAGAGAAGGTTGTCTGAGCATCAAAAGGATTTCGTTTGAATTCTCCGCGAGGATTTTGCAACACTCGTTGTGATCCTAACCTGACGTCAAAGAACGGTATTTGTAGAAAGATATCAGTTTTTAACGACGGCAAGACCTGCGCTGCAAGGTCTGTTTCTGTTTTGAGATCGACCAATCGCTTTTTTGCACAATTGATAAAAAGAACCAATGGAACAAATTTCAACAGGTAAATGACACGTGGAAATACCAAAAGGCAAATGACACGTGGGGACATCAAATCTAATCCAGAGGAACGAGAAATAAGGTCTTCTTGAACAAGCTGAAAAGGAATATATATAGAAATTATAGAAAGGTGAGTCAGGATAGTTCTAAAGTACAATATTATAGGAGAGT
>NC_089783.1:40479124-40486624 GCF_040412425.1 Macrobrachium rosenbergii | reverse complement strand
CACTTCACATAAAAATGGAAGAACAAGAAGAAGGAAAATGAGAAAACACTAATCCGCTGGCATTTAGTATACAACAGAATATAGAATTTAGGCCAAAGGCCAAGCGCTGGGATCTATGAGGTCATTCAGCGCTGAAACGTAAAATGACAGTAAGAAGGTTTGAAAGGTGTAACAGGAAGGAAACCTCGCAGTTGCATTATGAATCAATTGTTAGGAGAGGGTAGAAGTCAGTGGGAAGAAAGAGAATATGAACGGAGGGACAGGAAAAGGAATGAAAGCGGTTGCAGCTAGGGGCCGAGGAGACACTGCAAAGACCCTTAAGTAATGCCTACAGTGCACTGAGTGAGGTTCACTGACGGCACTAGCCCCCTACGGGGTAGATCAATAGAGGGAGTATAAACTGAGCAAAACTAATTATTACCTTTTTAAGCTAATTCACTCTCCCAATTTTTTTTGCCACCACAATGCTTTTCAAAATAAAACCACTAATGATGAAATCTCAATACTTATACGCTTCCAATCAATGAAAAATAAAAACCAGTTCGTATTGTGCGTTTAATGATCATAATTGCGTGCAATTCAGCTGATCCTCGAATAAATGGCTGTAAAACCTTAGAATGCTTTATTTGTTAGTGCTTTTACCTTGTTACGCCTTTTTCTTAACAGATTTTTCTATCTTTCACAAAGATACATTTTTCGCTGCTGCCACAGTTAAGACAGAAAAAAAAATGTGAATGCTCTGTCGAGGCTTTATCTAGCTTATGCCATCGAAAAACAGCCATGCATAAAAACTCTCTCTAATTCTTTACAAAGGAACTTTTGAGCTTTTTATTCGAGTCTTTGTCAGGGTAATATCATCGGAAAACAAACATGCAGAAAAACCTTCTCTAACTCTTTAGAAAGGAACTTTTGAGCTTCTTATATAAATAATCTGTTAATAACAGTTTCCCAATACTCTTTCCAGTCTTTATCAAGCTAATATAATCGGAAAACAAACGTGCAGATAAACCTTCTCTAATATTTCAGAAAGGAACTTTTGAGCTTTTCATAAAAAATCTGTTAACAAAAGCTTCCCAATACTCTTTCGAGTCTTTATCTAGCAAATATCATCGGAAAACGAAAATACACAAAAACCCTCTCTAATTCTTTAGAAGGGAACTTTTGACTGTTCATAAAATGTCTCATAATGAAAGCATCTCATAACATTCTGAACAGGAATCTATGTCCTCATTTGCATGACTTATATAATCCATGAAATGTAGAAGGGCTCTCATGCTGTTTACTAGTCGTCTTTATTTGCCAAGGTTAATGAATTGCTGATTACCTGAAATTGAATTTGTTTTTTTCCTTCAGATATGGGACGACGAAAATGTACATTGCTGAGATAACTGAAATGATTATACGCACAGAATAATAATATTGGCAAGTACAAGAAAATCTATTTTCATTTATCGAATGGGGACATAGGCAGATTTAAGATTCCGTTTTCTTATCAAGTCCAGGGATTCATGGGCAAGAGATAAAGGCAGATTAAGGAAAGGGAGAGGAAATCGACCCTTCCTACTAAGATACGGAAGGATATAGGAAAGAACGAAATAAATAACACTGAATTCTGATAGAACAGTGAGAGAACATGCCAACGAAATGAACTGCCCAATCACAAAAGGGGCGAATTCTGCAAAAACGGCCAAAAATGACTTTTTATGCTGCTTTCAAGCTCGAAATGTAAAACACGGTCAAAAGCTGCCGATTTTGATATATTTCGGCCTGAAATTCCCAAAATGTGAAACAAGTGTCGTTTGTTTAAAGGGTTTGGGGACACTCCGTCAGTTGAGAAGAACAGTGGGCGAAGAAAAATCAGTAAAAAAAAAAAAAAAAAAAACCGCTTGACAATGCTACAAGAAGAAGAAAAGGGTTTTAAAAGACTTGATGATCTGATGAACTGTCTGTAAGGAAGCTCTGTCGTAAAAGTAAACCGTAAGGAAAGAAAACGAAAACCTCGTTGGGTGTTCAGAACAGGGGATAACAAGACAAACATAACCGTTCTGAAGTCGAGTTGAATGTAGAATTTAGGCCAGAGGCCAAGCACTGGGGCCTATGAGGTCATTCAGCGCTGAAATGGAAATTGACAATCAAAAGGTTTAAAAGGTATAACAGGGGAAAACCTCGCAGTTGCCCTATGAGTCAATTGTTAGTGGAGGCTGGAAAGTAAGATGAAGAAAGAGAATATGAAAGGAGGTACAGTAAAAGGAACGAAAGGGGTTGCAGCTAGAGGCCGAAGGCACGCTGCAAAGAACCTTAAGTAATGCCTGCAGTGCACCGCATGAGGTGCACTGACCATAACCGTTCTTGTCTTAGATGAAGACCGAAATTTAAACTAGATTATACAAGCAATATTAGCTGTGAGAGCACTACCATTGCTCCTTTTTCATTGCATACCAATAAACAAAATTTTGAAGAGGTAATTTTTATTTGTAAGGAGTGATGCAATATAAAAATAAATTCATGACGAAGTTTTATGAGAATGTTACCCAGCACTAAATTTAATTATTATTCGAGTTTGTCATGCATCAGTTCTTTTGTTTTAAATGTACATTTTTAAATACTGCCGTTAGTTCAGATCTAAAGCTCCAGGATTGCCAGTCAATAATTCAACGACACGAAGAAATATAAAATGGGCATAGGTCTTTAATAATCCAGAGCCCTGAACAAGGAGTTTTATATTAGAATATTCTATGCTGCGCCTGTGGGGCGATTTCCCCAATGCACGTTTTCTGTTTTGCCGTTAAATATTGTATATTTTGAAAGCCAGGTGACGACGCATTTTCAATACAAAATGAGGAATAAAATGAAAAATATTCATCTGCCTTCACAATGCTTATGCAAACCAAACAATTCCGTTATATAATACTGAATATTTCTCCAACTCTGTCGCACTATTCTTGAATCTTGTGGTGTAAATTCTACCACCAAAGAAATCAGATACTGAGTCTTAGGAACTCTTTTTTTCAGATTAGGAGCTAAGGACTTCGCTGTGTCTTACCTAGGAAAAAAAAAAAAAAAGCTAATATGCTGTACCCTTAAAGAATAAGAATTCCACAGTTTCAAAGGAATAAACAAGTGTGAAACAGCCACTGGGCTTCAACTTACACAATTAATTGGGCTTATTCTAACAATTGTGAAGATGATTCATAATAAATTTTCGACATCTTTACCTTTAACAAGACAAAATTTATAAATTAGAGACATATTTGAGCTAAAATAAAAGTTTACTGTTGTTTTAAACAGAAAACACAAATGGGGAATGTGATCTCTGACAGGCAATTCAAGGGACCGATTTCAGGTGACCATGGGATTTAACATATTGTAAAAAAATGGTGGTACATATTCCATTTCACATACACATAAGTTTCTCGACAGCGCGATTGCTGTAAAACGCCTCGGCGTTTCAGTACTAATTTCCTTTCTCGCTGACGATTACGCAACTCTGCAGTGAGGGGAAAACTGCTACTATGTTTGACTGAATCATATCTGATTTGTTATTCTGCAAGCACATAAGTATAACGACCTAACTGTTTGGCCCGAAGCGTACTTTCATGGAAAACCTCGCATATCAGAACTGATGACGTAACAGTCGCCTCGTGATATTTGGCCTCTAGTGCCACGTAAAGGAAAACTAAACTTCCGCTCTCAAGCAGTACTCGAACCTAAGTCTTCCGAGTCGCAAGCGCACAAAATTTTCCTCCGGTTTTCTTAACGACACATTGTTCTCTTCGTTCACCTAAGTTAACTCATTTACTAATTTTCTTATCGACACATCGTTCTGTTCTTTCGCCTATGTTAACTCTTTTACTAATTCTACGCATCGGCATAATTTATCTCCCTTGCCATTCTTCTTATGGCATAAACATAATAGGCACAAATTCACATTGAAAGCTTCAGGTTCTTTTGTCAAATTCACATCTAACGTCGACATTTCTTTAACATATCGAAGAGCTAGATCTAAGTCTTTTTGCAAGCTTTTACAAGCAGACTGTGGGGAAAACTGTGTTGCACTAACTTGCATCTAGCACTTGAAATAGTCACATATTCATTACCCTCACAGCTACTGAATATCGGGTTTCAAATCAAAAATACTATGCGTTTTGCATAGTGACATCGTAAATCACTATCTCCTAAGACAAAATAAATCTAACTATTACTCTGAGTTTTTTCTTGTACTTGTCTTATAATAAAAATAATTAAAAGTAAGGTCAACGAGTATTGGTGATGATAAAACCTTGCAACTGATGTAAGAAGAAGCTAAATTTAGAATACAGCTTCTATTTTTATTTTTACTTACTTTTACTGATTTATTTTTGTACAGCTCGAGCACTCAGTACAATGAGCTCTATTCAAGACATAAAAAAGGAAGCGTGTTAGTGTTTCCATAACTCTTATAATACAAATAAGTAAAATTAGAGGTCACCTAAGGCAAATGCATTCTTTAGTTACTCAACCTTCATTTGACATCGATAAACCCTTGCTACAGATACAAGGAGAACCTAATATCAAAATGCTGCCTCTATTTTTATACATATTGATTCATATTTTTACATCTCCAACACAGTGCACAGAGTTCTTAAAGACACAGTGTAACAGGAAGTGAGACGTGTCGGCGTTCATAATCGCTTCTTGGTCTTTTGCAGAAGACAACGGCTCTGGTTGTTCAGGCAATCAAAGCCCATTCTCATAACGCAATAAGGCTCTCGGAGGATAGCATGTACGAGCTGGCTATTCCGTGTGTTCCATTAACTAAATTACTCGCTGTTTGCATAGTGGTTAGGGTTCCCTAGCTATTTCAACTGCAAAATGGGATTATGGGTCCTAATTGCTGCTATTTGTAGATGCAGTTAGATTTTAGTTGCTTCGGTTTATCAAAGGATCAAATTGCTCCTTTATAGTTTTCTGTAAGAGAAAAATATTGTGCCGGCTTTGTCTGTCCGTCCGCACTTTGTTCTGTCCGCACTTTTTTCTGTCAGCACTTTTCCTGTCCGCCCTCAGATCTTAAAAACTGCTGAGGCTTGAGGGCTGCAAATTGGTATGTTGATCATCTACCCTCCAAACATCAAACATACCAAATTGCAGCCCTCTACCCTCAGTAGTTTTTATTTTATTTAAGGTTAAATTTAGCCATAATCGTGCTTCTGGCAACGATATAGTATAGGCCACCACCAGGCCGTGGTTAAATTTTCATGGGCCGCGGCTCATAAAACATTATACCGAGCCCGCCGAAAGATAGATCTATTTTCGGTGGCCTTGATTATACGCAGTGGCAGCTATACAGAAAACCTGATTGCGCCGAAGAAACTTCGGTGCATTTTTTACTTGTTATGATTGTCTGAAGGTAACATATTGTGAGTATACAAACGTATGAGTATACAAGTATGCATATGTGAGAAACAAAAATGTGAAATATAATGGTTATAATGTTTAAGTTAGCTAACCTATAATGTATAACATATGTACCTTGCACTTGATGATTATTTAGCATGTCATGTTTAAACGTTTGAAAACTAAAGACATTAACTTGTCAATAACCTCATTCAGCATTGCCTGGTAAGGACAATAATAAATGATTTCATTAATGCAAAAGGGTTAAAGTCGGATTATGAAAGCAGTAAAGGGCAGATGGAAGTTGTTTCTCGCACTTGGCAACAAAGGCAGCAGGTAATTTTTATAGATTTATAGCTAGTAATTACTTTCCATGCTGCCGGCATATTAGTTATTCTTTCACGTATCCTTCAGTGTAGAATTTTCTCTGATAATTAAAAGTTGTTAACTGGTTGTCATCACTTTATGGATATTATATATATATATATATATATATATATATATATATATATATATATATATATATATATATATGTTTGTATATCTATGTATATATATATATATATATATTTATATATATATATATATATATATATATATATACTATATATATATACAAATATGTATGTATATATATTAATATATGTATATATATATTATCTATCTAAATATATATATATATATATATATATATATATATATATATATATATATATATATATATATATATATATATATCTACATATTATATATCTACACAAACACACATATACATATATATATATACATATATATATATATATATATATATATATATATATATATATATATATATATATACTTGATTTACATATACATATAGCCCCTCGTTTGGTGAGTCGGTAGAGCTTCGGACTGTCACTCGATGGGCCGGAGTTCAATTCCCCCGGCCGGCTGATGAAGAGTTAGAGGAATTTATTTCTGGTGATAGAAATTCAATTGTCGCTATAATGTGGTTCGGATTCCACAATAAGCTGTAGGTCCCGTTGCTAAGTAACCAATTGGTTCTTAGCCACGTAAAATAAGTCTAATCCTTCGGGCCAGCCCTAGGAGAGCTGTTAATCAGCTCAGTGGTCTGGTAAAACTAAGGTATACTTAACTTATACATACATATATATTATATATATATATATATATATATATATATATATATATATATATATATATATATATATATATACTTAATTCATAACTTGTACAGAAATAACCAAGTTATTATTCATCTGTAAGTAACTGCAAGTGATCAGATAGAAAATCACTAAAGCCGAATAGAAGTCAAACCGTCTTTGTACTACTCGTCTTTCATTTAGAAATTTCATCTCTTTGAATTACTGCATAAAGCATAAATAAAATGAAGAAAACAGCTCAAAGGAATCTGACCCAAATTGGAATCTACATGGGTCATATTAATGGCAATGCTTCTGGGTGGCTTGAAGACATTAGAGTCATTCATTAATTAAAGAATTGACTAGCAAAACAAACCGCTTGAGTTCGGTGTATTAGTTCAGAGGAATTATATTCCTATGTATAGTGCTCTGAAAAGTATTCATGAAGGATTCTGTGATTATATATATATATATATATATATATATATATATATATATATATATATATATATATATATATATATATATATATATATATATACACACACACACATATATATAGGTGTAACATGAGTTTATTCAAATATTTTGGGAAATGAAAGAAAAAGTAATTTTGAGCAATAAATGTTCTATAAACATACGCATTTGAAGGCTTTGTTTGTCGCTGAGGGGAATTTTAAAATAACCGATATCATTAGCGCCGCTGCTTTCATGCGATGGAGGTTGGTGACGGGGGGTCGGAGAAGCCTGGGATGTTTGGGGTTGCCTTACAGAAGGAGGACGGAGTGATGTACCTCCCAGTCAAATGTATTGTTTAGATTTTGAAAAAAAAAAAAAATGCATGCATCATTGAATCCCTTTCCCTCCCTATCAGTGATATTTCACTGGACACCGATAAAACAAAACAAAAAGAAAAGTAAGCCTAATTGAATCTCCCCTCTATAAAAGGTAGGCTTGCTAATTCATTAGACACCTATCAAAG
>NC_089783.1:40471624-40474124 GCF_040412425.1 Macrobrachium rosenbergii | reverse complement strand
CATTCCACGGAAAATCTCTCAACTCTTTTAAAATTACGCCTAGATCTTCAATTTGACACTCTTTAATGCTCAAACTCACTTATATTAATTTTACCCCCGTAGGGAATGAAGTGCCGTCGGTGCACCTCACGCGGTGCACTGCAGAGCATTACTTGAGGTTCTTTGGAGCGTCCCTTCGGACCCTAGCTGCAACCCCTTTCATTCCTTTTACTGTACCTCCATTCATAACCTCTTTCTTCCATGTTACCATCCACCTTCTCCTAACAGTTGTTTAATCGCCTTGAAACTGCAAGGTTTCCCTCCTGTTACACATTTCAAACCTTCTACTGTCAATTTCCGTTTCAACGCTGAATGACCTCATAGGTCCCAGCGCTTGGCCTTTGGCCTAAATTCTATATTCCTTCTATATATTAATTTTACAAACCATCTTTGAGCGAGCACCTATTATTCACTTATTTTTGATCATCATATTTCAGTTTTTTTCTTCATTCTTTATTCACCTATTATTCATTATATTTTTTATTAATTTGTTTTTTCATTTTATTCTTACTCATTATCTTTTTATTAATTTTCATTCTTTTTACTTCTCCTCTTCTGAAAGATTCATTTTTAGTTTTCTGAAAAGAAAACTTTTGTGCAGGCTTTGTCTGTCCGTCTGCACGCAGAATTTTTCTGCCCGCACTTTTTTCTGTCCGCACTTTTTCTGTCCGCACTCAGATCTTAAAACCACTGACGCTACAGGGCTGCAAATTGTTATGTTGATCGTCCACTTTCCAATCATCAAACATACCAAATTGCAGCACTCTAGCTTCAGTGGTTTTTATTTTATTTCAGGTTAAAGTTAGCCATAATCTTGCTTCTGGCAACGATATAGGACACGCCACCACCGGCCAGTGGTTAAAGTTTCGTGAGCTGCGGCTCATACAGCATTATACCGAGACCACCGAAAGATAGATTATTTTCGGTAGCCTTCATTAGGCTACACGCTGTAGTGGCTATACAGAAAACTCGATTGAGCCGAAGAAACTTTGGCGCATTTTTTACTTGTTAATTTTGTTTTCTAACAAAACCATTTATAATTTGCAAATTCGCCTAAGGATATCATGTCTGACCATCGTACATAAGTACAATGCAACTATGCTATGTCCTATTATTATTCTAATGCAAACATCATGATCTTACTGGTCATATTTTTAGATAATTATTAAAGGCCCTACAATAAAAATTAAATTTTTAAAAATTTTCAGTCTCTTTGTGGTTTTTATTGTGTGAAGGCTTACTTTTTCAGAATTTTATAAGAATCAAGTTGAAACAAAATTGAATGATAAGATTCGTTTGCGAGCCGCGAAAGAAAATACTGGTCTGGGAGAGGGACAAGAAGAAGACAGCAACAGTAGAAAATAGGCAAATGATTGTGCCAGGGACGTTTTACGGTTGTATAGTAATTCTGAAAACAATGATAATCAGGAAGTTCAATCGATCATCAGAAAGTTCAATCAGTCATCTGAAAGTTCAATCGATCATCAGAAAGTTCAGTCAACCACCAGGAAGTTCAATCAATTATCAGAAAGTTCAATCGATCATCTGGAAGTTCAATTGACCATCAGAAAGTACAATTGATCATCAGAAAGTTCAATCGATCATCAGAAAGTTCAATTAACTGAGATCTAAATTTTTCTAAAAACTATTTATGCTGAATTTTGATCGGATTTAATACCTTTTGTTTCAGGATTTCCGAGAACCTTATGAACTCTTATTTTGTGTAATCATCGAATTGAATTGAATTGAATGTAAAATTTAGGCCAAAGCATTGGGACCTATGAGGTCATTCAGTGCTGAAACGGAAATTGACAATAAAAGGTTTGAAAGGTGTAACAGGAAGAAAGCCTCGCAGTTGCACTATGAATCAACTGTTAGGAGAGGATGGAGAGCAAGACGGAAGAAAGAGAATATGAAAAGAGGTACAGTAAAAGGAACGAAATGGGTTGCAGCTAGGGGCCAAAGTCACACTCCAAAGAACCTTAAGTAATGCCTACTACATGAGGTGCATTAAGGGCACTACCCCACGACGGGGGTGTGTTATAATCACAATAAATTGCTTTCGAAATTAAGTCTACAGAGAGGAAGCACGAGTTAGTAAATTGTGATTTTTATTTTTTTTATCAAGAAGAGGAAACGGTAAACGTCACTTGCAGCGGAAGTCCAGGAGATAATGCTAATTATACAGCTTCATTATTCCAGCAATTTCATTTTCCAAGCACTCATTTCGCTCTTAGCACTCATTACGCTTTTAGTCATCTTCCACCTCGTTTTCCTTGAAGGGTGTCTCCTAATCTGGCCCTTTTCTACTGCATAATATTCTCTGGGCACATTTTGTTGGCAGAGTTTTTATGTCAGAGCTCTAAACAAATTCCTATAACATTCTTAAGATTCCGTGGCATTGCTCGTGTTGCTTTTTAAAACCAGTATATATATATATATATATATATATATATATATA